>NW_008675400.1:6455-17160 GCF_000695815.1 Acanthisitta chloris
ACACATTTATAATTGCAATCAAACAAACCCTTATTATTATATTATTAACGTTTTCTTGACTCTTGGCATGCAGTCTTGCTTGCGTCTTAATTTGTGCAGAGGCACCACTCACAAATTGGATCATAACATAAGTCACAGAAATTGAGTGATTGAAAGAAAGTGACAAACGCATTGCATGTTGAGCCTCTCACATCTTGGATGCATATTCTCTCTGCTGGCATACTAAAAAATATGGACACTCCCTTAACATTGTGGGGTGTTGTGGCACTGACATACTCATATTTCTCTTTTTTGCTTTGTGCAATATGGATATGTAGATATACAAGGAAGTAAGTAAACAGTTTCTTGATTTATATATCATAATGCAATATTTATAGCTCTTTATAGTGTCCCTGATGAGACATTTCTGATCATGAGAATTTCAAACACCAATAAGGACATAATGGACAAAATTTAAGTTTTCCTGCACTGAAAAGTGCAATGTGGACTTGAATAGGGGTCTACATCATGTGTTATGAGTCTGCAAGAAACCCTACATCCTTTTAAAATCTGCTTCCTTGTTTTTAAATGGAGGTGCTCCCACTTAACAATAATACCTATTCATAGAAGGGAAACCTCCTGTCCTAGAAAAGGCTTTGGTTGCCTTTGAATCCCTAAGTGAAACAATGTGAGGTGTTACTTTTGGCAATGATTTGAGTATTTCCATCCATATTTATGTTTCTCAAGATCAATTGCCCATGAAAGGTGGAACATATTGAGCCAAAACTAGCACTTTTGGATAGTGATTTGCTATTTGATAGTTAATTACAAATTGATAGTTAAGTTCATTGCAAGCAACTGGAGACTGAGGCAGCCAAAATTAGAGACTGTCATTGAAAACAATTTCCTATTTCATGTGGATTTTATAAGTTCACTGTTTTAAAGCACTTCAAGACTTCTGATTAGAGTTTGAAGTATTGTATTTCAGGTATTTGAAACAGGAAAACAGAAGTCTACCCTTTGTTTTTCTTGCTGGAGTGTCAGCCCAAGGGGGTAGGAATGTATTAGAGCTTCTTTTGAGGAATTGTGTAGGGACTACTCTACCAAACTTGAGATTACCTACACAAAGGGGGACACATATGCAACCTAGGTATAACCATCTGTAAGTAAATTTTTTTGATTAGTTCAAAGATTGTGTATGTGAAATATGAATTTCAGTGATCTTTCACATTTTTAGATTTTGTGGTATTTCTCCTCTCTGTCCCCGAGGTCCCAGTCAGTGTGAATTTCAATGCAATCTAGCTGAGACAATGGGCCATATTTTTCCATTAGATATATAATACCAGAAAAACTTTTGATGTCAATACAAGTTCTGTGTATGCCTAAGAAGGGAGAATTTATCCTGTTGTGGTTTTCTATATTATTGTGCATTTTCCAACAATAATAAAGGGCATCCTGTGTTTGTCTTTCAAAGTACAACTTTGCCACCCAGATTTCAGAGACTTGTCTGTGTTGCTACTCAGTGTGGAACTTGGAATAGAGAAGAAAAGATTCACATGTACACAATAGAAGTACAATTTTCTTATAGAATAACTGCTGTTCAGATGCTGGGGGAGGAGGGGCAGGGTGGCAGGGAGGAACAGGATATGACAATTCAGTAGTTAAGTAGCCTTTTACACAGTACCATATGACAACATAAATTATGTCCACACATCACAAGTCTGACAAATTGTGATGAACAGTGATACATCCCATTTGAAGTAAAAAGAAGATGACAAATTAATACCTTATACTGACCAACAGAAAAATTTCTTTACAGAGAATATGGCCTGCAGATCCATCAAAACACGTTGGTGTGAGTGTATGAAGCCATTGTTTTAACAAGTCCTGCTTTACGATCTGTCAAAATAGTCTGTAAAGCATATGTACTGTATATATCCTCTGGATTAATATCATAGACTAGGGTTTGAGAGATATTCAAATTTATATTTTGCTTAATTGAAGTATTTTAATTGGCCTACTAATACAGTCATTCACTCATCATGTAACTGAACTTCAAGAAGCTTTCTAAGCACATTTCTTATTAATCACATTGAATATTTTTGTTTATTTTTGTCGTTTACCTTTTCCTCTTTCAGTCTGAATACAGTCAATATGTCAGGCTAAACAAAGTCTTTAGAAGACAGTAGGAACTCAGAAGAAAAGTTTCTTCTTCCAAAGATCAAGTTTAGTTAGAAGTCTTCATCATATTTTGATCAGTGGATTGGGGTATAACACAAGAAAAAACAAGATACAGTGAAAGCTATTCATGACAGTATCTGTACTCAAGCTAAGAAAAATTACTGAGCAGTTATCACATTTCCAAACAAAATTGCAGGTGTTAGAAAGCTGAAGAAGTATTTGTTTTGCTTTTGGAGTAGAACAGGTTTGAGTCATGAAGTTAAGGAAAGCTACCCATTTTTCCTTTTCCCATGTGTTCCTTCTACACTTGGTCTACATATTATTTTCATTTGACCCTGTATGTATCTTTAGGATCACATAGCTCCCTGTTTCTTTTCACCAGTTTAAAAGAACGAGGAAATGACTAGAGTAAAACTCGGAGTATTCATATAGTCATGAGTCTTGGTTAGATATGTTTGAAACACTTTCATGGTTTGTTTCTTGAGTTTTGTTTGGTTGATTTTATTTTGGGTTTTTTGTTTGTTTTTTTTCCCCCCAGCTGATTCCAGTAAACTTGTGATTGTATTTAAAATTAAATATTCATGCATTGTCTTGAGTACAAAGAAACTCATTTGCCCACATGATTCTGAAAAACTTGCAGTAGTAAAAGGAAGATAGGCTTATGATTTACTAAAAATGAAATATATCCATTAGAATGACTGATAAATAAAATGCTGAAGGTCTTGTTGTCCTTTACAAGTGAGTTTTTTGCATATTTGAATACTTAAAAATTATATATGAGTTTAAAATTCTTCAAATGCAAATGTGATTTAACTTTTATTTATAGCAGAGTCTTTTCTGATGCCTTTTTTAAAATTTTATTTCATTTCCCTCCCTAGTCTTTTGGACTATGTTTTACTGTCCTAGAAATAAAACCCAGTCAAATGCTGGATTGTGGATGCCTGATGCACAGCTCTTTGCTAATACATACTGTGTCATACATTATCTTCAGTGCATGAAGAGTTTGTTTTTATTAGAACTCAGACAGATAAAACGGCTGATTGGCTTGTCATGGAGATAAATGATGTGAATGGTATGATGAACATAAATACAGAATGTTTGCACATTATTACTTGCAAGCTAAGTAGAAAAGAAACTATCAAAATTAGCAAGCATCAGTTTCTAAATCAAAGTGTTACTTCTCTGGCACATGTAACTGAACCATGGGACTGAATAGAATAAGATTTTCTGCAGGTCTGAAGTACAAATGAGTTCAAATAGTGAGCAGGAAAGCCTTGGAAGAAAAGTCCCACATGAAGGCTATTAATCTGAAGATCTCTACACAACCATTATCTCAGAACGACTTATAGTTCAGGTTGTCAGAAAATAAACCAGTGTCAGTATTCATGGCATCCTTTCTTGTCTATATAATCTTTTCATAAACATATACACTCTTGGCTATTCTTTGAATCAGCATTTTCAAATTAGATGGCTTTTCAGTCTCAGATTATTATGTTGCTGGACATGTGTGAGCTGCAGAGGCCTGCCATTAAGTATGGACTGTTGGTTCACCACTCCAGACTTGTGTTGGTTGGATCAACCATCACACAAACTTCACTTTTAAACCCATTGGAAACATTCTGAAAGTAACTGCATCTCTCAGTGTGTATACAAACAACATCACCATGAAAAAAAAAGACTGTGTTACTAGACTAAAATCAGAAACAGTGTATCTAGTTCATCCACTAAATGAATATAAAATCGTTGGTGGGCTTCTGTGAGCTTTGCACCAGGCAGTGAAGAAATGGCTACAGAGAAAACGTCAGGTTTTTATCTTACTGAAGACCATACCTAATTAACATGCACATCCTTCCTTGTTTGTGCCCTTGTTTTCTCTGTGTAAACAACTTGAAATAGCTGGTTTCCCCTTGTGTTCAAACAATCAAAGACCTTTGATACTATGAAGAAAATTAGTAACAGGTGAAAGACCATGTTTAACAATGTTGAGACAAAACAGCCATTTGTTTTAAAGTATTTGTCCTCTAATCTTCCTTAATTCCTAACAGATGATAGCTGTTGTCTGCCACTAGAATCCACATGTATCAATTTCTCTGAAGCCCCTGTGTAGCAAGAATAAACATGAAAAAAAACACTTTAGTAACTTTTCATCATATGCAGTAAAGAAATGTGAGGGTATGAAGTAATTGCAATTTTCACATTTGGCTTCTTTATCATTTTACTTGAACTGCACAAGAAAACTTGAATTGGATTCTCTTGCTCTAATGATAAATTATTACCAGAACACTACTCTGATCAAATACGTTTAAGGTGTTTGTGATGCAGAAAGAGATTGCAACTTAGACTGTTCTACATAGATTTCAGTTCGGGGTTATTCAGTTTGTGTTTCTGTGTGCTTTGTCACCACTGCCTGTGCTTTCTTGAGGCTTGTTTTTTCATACACAAAGGAGGAAATTTTTTAAAGTATTCTAGGTAACTTCCTATCTATTCCAAAAGTCCTCTAAATGACACATATCCTCTTCAGATTGAAATTTTCCTTAAGAGCCTATATTTTTTTATTTTCATAACCGAAAATATTCCCCCCAATATTCCTTCAAAGAATTTTTTCATATTCCTACTCTTAAAAACACAAAAGTCCTGATAAACAGATTAGCTCATTCACAGTCAACTGAATTTAGAAATCTCAGTCATTGTGACACCATTATGTTTGTTTTCAGAAACAGAGATTTCCACTGAAGATTGTTATCATGAGTTTGGCAGTTGCTCCTAGCTCCTGAGCTCTGCCAATATAAATGGAAGTACTATCACATAGCCATACATTCTGACAGGACTTTTAAAGACTAGTATTTCACCCTAATCCATTGCAGTAAGAAATTATATAGAAATTCAACACAAAATCACCTTTAAGATGTCCTACATCATACCATTTCTTAGTGTTTGATTGGTAAAAAGTTAGGGAAAGGAGAGGTAAAAAAAAAAGGCACTTGCTTGTCAACATCTTATGAATAATGCTAAACGAATTATTAAATTTCAAAATGGCTACTTTGTAGATAGTCTTCTGGAGAGTTTATAAACTGCTTCATGAAGTCTCTGGCACCTAAGTAGCATCTCAGCCTGCCTAGAGAAATGAATCTTCTGGTACACACCAGAAACTGATATATTGGAATTTAGCCACAGTTCATTAAGCCTGGGTGACATTTCAGCTCTTATAATTTCAACATACTTTACAAAATAGATGAGAATACTGGCTTCAGGTCTCAAATTCTGCTGTGTAAAGGTTCTGTACACACACTTGTACACACCAGTATGCAAAAAAGAACCCAACTAAAAATATCAACCAAACAGAACAAACAAACAAACAAATTAAAAAAAACAAGCCAACAAAAACTCCACAAAAAAACCCCAAACCCCTGGAAAAGGTATTGGAATATAAGAAACTGTAATGTAACTTCTAAACCAAAGGTTCCAAGTTACAATCTTCAGCTTCTCCTTACCAACAGGCTTCTCTAAAATACTTTATAAGGTTTAATTTAAATGTATTTATTTATATAACCCATGCTGATTTCCAAAAATATTTCCTAGAATAAAGATGTACCACAAATGCAGCTGGTATGCTATGAAACCCATAGTCCAGGTGTAATAGTGAAGAACCAGCTTTTCTGGAAAGAAATGGACTTGTCTACTTGCCTATTTAATTTCACAAAAACAGTTCAACATCCTGATTGACAGATCCTGAGTCAAACATATGAAGATTTTCAACATGGAAGCTGTGTGGATTTTTTAGTCCCTCTCTTTGCATCCCTCTACCATGCCATATCAGAAACATGAGCAGACCTGGGTTTTGGCTTTGTGGTATTTTACCTTTTTGGTGGAATCTCATTTGGAGTGAAATGTTTTATTTCTTGCTATGCACTAGCTTAAAAGCTGTTGAAGTCTTTTGAAGATAGGGGGTGGGGAGAAAAAAATACTTTCTGTGTTAATTGGGATATTAAATTAGAAATGAAACAGTTTTCTCTACCACACTTAGAATTGAAGATTTTTTAATATGGTCTTGATATGAAAAAAAATAAATAAAAACATCATTAGGGTTCTTTATCCTTCACTTACCCTCTTTCCTCTGTCCCTTCTTACTCTCTCTTCTACTCATCTCTCTCTCACTCTTTTTGTCTTTCCCTTCAGCTCCTCTTTTTGTTCCTGGAACATTCTGTTTCTCTTACAAGCTAACAAGTTTGCTGTGGCCCTGTGTCTCATTCCCTTCCAGGCTTGCAGCTGTTTTGGCAACAGAAGAAAAAATCCCCATAACAAATCAAATAAAAGCCCATTCTGTGAAGAGGAATTGAAAACAGCAGGCCTCAAAGAGGACTGCACATGAGATGCCTTGTTCTGGCTTTCAACACGACTCAAATCAGAAACACATTACCATAATCTGAAACAGCCCACTGCTAACGCAAGACAGATGGTGGGTAATAACCCATGCATCATTAATAAATAAATTCCAGCATTAAAGGCTTTACAAAGCATGACAGCATTATCTGGGCAAAATTACTGCCCCTTTTCCACCCCCAACATTATTTCACTCTCTTGTGGGTCTCCTTCACTCCCTCTCTCTCTCCCTTTTAAAGTGATTGTACTTTTGAAGGAAATTAAATATGTTGCAAGTTTTAATCAGATGAAAGCTATCTTAGTGTATAAGCCCGAATCTCCAGAAGGGAAAAATAAAATAGCTGCCAAAGTGTAATAGCTCCCACTTCTACTGGATCAGCAAATGACAATTTATTGCATTGCATCCTGCTAGCTGTCTTTGCCCTCTTTCATATATTACTATTCTTTTATTTCACTACAAATTTCAAGCAAGAATTTTGGCATTGCATTTTCTACTAAATTGAAAGATATATGTATCACTTCTCAGCTTTCCTTCTACAAACTGTACCGTCTGTCTTCTCCCCTTTCTTTCTCATTTTTTTCAGAGATAATTTTGGGTAAAATATATACCTTTTAACTTCAACAAATGTTGAAGCGTGTTTAAAATATAGTAAGATGGACCTACCACAACACATTTGTGCCTGACCAACATAAGTATATCACTTGCAAAGGGAAGAGAGAACAGATGGGATGAAATTTTTACAGTGTGTTACTCAGTTATAACTACAGAGCTTGAATCCCAGGTGCATTTTGAAATTTGTATGTTCCCAGAGTTCACAGTGTTGGACTCAGCATGAGGATGCAAATCTGTCATAAAGACAGAAGAGGATCCGAAAGTTCAGTTGTGTATATATGGTGGGTTGATCTTTACTGGCCACCAGGTGTCCACCAAAGCCCTCTATCACTCCATCTCTTCTAAAGGGCAGGGGTAGAAAGCACAATTAATAGATCATGGGTTGACATAAAGAAAGATCACTCACGATTATGTCATGGGTAAAATAGATTTGACTTGAGAAAATGAACTTAATTTATTGCAAATTGATTATAACAGAGGAGGATGGTGAGAAACAAGAACAAAACCAAAAACACATTGTCCCAGCCTCTCCCTTCTTCCCAGGCTCAATTTCACCCCTAAGTCCTCTACCCTATACTCCCTATTTGAGTGACACAGAAGAATGGGAAACTGGGGTTGAAGTCAGGTCATAGTCCTTCATCTCTGCCTCTTCTTCCTCATGGCTCACCTTCCCTGCCCCAGCATGGAGCCTCTCCCATGTAAGAAAGTTCTTCATGAACTTCTCCTATGTGGATCTTTCCCATGGGCTAAATTTCTTCAAGAACTGCTCCAGTTTGGATTCTTTCCATGGGTTGCAGTCCTACAGGAACTGACTACTGCAGTGTGGGACCCCGTGGGGTCATTGATCCTGATAGCAAGCCTGAACCGCATGTGGTCCTCTCCATGGGCTGCCTGTCTGGCCAGACACCTGTTTCTGTGTGGGCTTTCCACAGGCTGCAGCTTTCTTCAGGGCACGTCATCCTGCTGCAGCATGGAACTCCACAGGCTGCACAGAAATTTCTACTGAACTGCCTGAAGCACCTCCTTCCCCTCTTTTTCCACTGACCTCAGTGTCTTGAGGGCTGTTTCTCTTACTCCATTCTCCCAGCTGCTGCTGTACAGCTGGTATTTTTTGCTTACTTAAGTACTTTATCACAGAGACACTACAAACATCACTGATGGGTTTGTCTTTGGCCAGTAATGGGGCAGACTTGGAGCCAACTGGCACGGGCTCTGTCAAGCCTGGAGGCAGCTTCTGGTCTCTTCTCACAGAAACATCTCCTGCAGCCGCACCCTGCTGCCAAAACCTCAGCAAGAAAACTCAATACAGTACAAATACTACCATGACTCTTGGGCAAATGGGATATATTTCACTCTAAACGCCACCTTGATTCTTGGATTTTTCAGTTACTTGCTTTGATGATTGACTAATGAACGTTACTGCCTGTGAACTGAGCTGAAGCAACAAATACAACACCATAGCTGGGAGTAGTGGGTTGACTAAGATCTCCAAGTAAACTCCAGTATGAATATTTGCATTCATAATTACATAAATCCAATTGGATAATTTTATATTTATTATAAATTTTAATTCCTGGTCTAAATTGTCCTGTAACATTTAGTAAAATTAAATGTCATTTCCGGTATTAACAGTGATTTGAACTGCCTGGTTTATATACCTTTTTACTTGTCTTTCAAAAGATATACTAGACTCAATTTTTTTCTATGCAAATATTCCAAACGAATTCTTTTCACAGTTAATTGATGGAATTGTATATCTTTCTTCCAAAAGGATTTCTAGATGATGCAAAAAGACTTCAGTTTTTTCATGTATGTTGCAGCTATACAATTGTGAGTGTCTTTGGCCTTAACTATGTCCATGTGACTTGCTACCTTAATTTGAAGAGTGGAGCATGGGTAGCTCTGAAATACCTATAGAAAAGTTATCTTCTGCACAACACTATGTTATCATTACTAATTTTCATCAGATCTAACGAAAATGTCAATGTTGGACTACAGTTTACCAGACAGTCTCATCCACAACATACATTTCTAAGGTCAGTAATGGAATCCGTACTTTTTACCAGGCATGTTCCCTGGTTTGTGCTTTTCTTTTTTCTTTTTTTCATTTTCTTTCTTCTTCCTAAAAATTTCTTTAACAATTACGCAAAACTATCTGAGAAATCTTTACACAGGAGTAATGAATACAATCCAGAAATCAGTAAGAGCGCTGTCAGCAAACTCCGCTTTCTAAAGGGTCTGATTAAGAGATCTCAGTGGAGCATGTACTGCACAGTTTATTTATTTCTTGGCTCATAATTTTTTGTGGCTGTTCACTTTTAGGGCTGCTATATTAAAGTAACCTTCAAAAAACAGGTCTTTATTTTCCATCTTTAATTATCTTTAAGCAATAGAAGGAATTATTTTGGATAGCAAAGGTACAATATATTGAATCTATATCCATACTATAATTTCTTATTAAAAGAAAAAAAAGTAAAGGTAGTATTATATTCTTTTTAAAAGCTGTTTGAAGAGGATTCCTCCCAAGGAAGGAAGGAAAGGGAGAAGAGTGGGGAGGACAGCTATGTGTTTTGGTGTGGCTAAAATACCAGAAGGAAATAGTGTGGAAGAAGTAGAGAAGCAGTGTTTGCAAGTGAAATCAGTACATTTACCTCCATAACTTTTGAGTGATATTTGCACAGGAACTGAATCAATTTGGTTTCATTTTGAATCATTACTACTAGAATGACAACTAACAAAAAAGACTTTGTGTAGACTTATTGAGGGGTTTCACCCAGACATCTGACTTCTAGAAAACGCAGAAAACAGAACAATTTTCTTTCCTGAAAACTTTTATGCTCCCTTAAAATAAAAACCCTAAGATCACTCTCCGGACCAAAACACATCACAGACTCTGTTCAAAACTTAAAACTCTTCGACTCTGTAATATTTGTATCATTACAGCAAGTGTAAGACTGACATTGCAAAGAGCTGACTGTAAAAAAATGTTCACATTTACCTAAGTAAATATTCTCTAAATTTATATACGAGACTTTGACTAGTCTGTAAAATTTACAGAATATAATGCATAACAGTTTTTAATCCCTATTAAGATACAGTTTTTAAAAATGTTCTTTTTGCTGCAAATAACTTAAAATAGAACAAAACAGCTTTTTATAACAGCGGGCATTGTCTATGTTAAAAAATTCTGGTAAAACTTCATGAGAGCTCCAACAGTCTCTGAGGGTCTTACCACTTACCGTGAGAAAGTACATTAACAGCTCTTTTATCACACAGTATAGAATTTCACCACCAGATTTTGTTCAGCCATAAAATCACATGCAGGCTGTGCTGTCATTTAGCAGGACCTTGATAGTCTGGAGAGTTGAGCAAAGAGAAACCTAATGAAGTTCAACAGAGACAAGTGTAGGTCCAGCACTTGCGTACCAGTACAAGTTGGTAGTTTACCTACTAGAGAGCAGCTCTGCAGAGAAGAACCTGAGAGTCTTGGTGGATGACAAACTATGAGCTGACAGTGTGCCTTTGTGGCTAGGAGAGCCAATGGTATCCTAG
>NW_008675400.1:17222-29922 GCF_000695815.1 Acanthisitta chloris
CTTAGTGAGGCCACATCTGCTGTATTGTTTTCAGTTCTGGTCTTCACAGTTCAAGAAAGACAAGGAGCTACTGGAATGCATCTAGTGGAGGGCCACAAAGTGATTAAGAGTCTGGAGCATATCTCTTGTGAGGAGAGACTGTGGGACCTTGGTCTCTTTAATCTAAAGAACAGAAGATATGTAAATATCTCAAGAGC
The DNA here is from genome assembly GCF_000695815.1 of Acanthisitta chloris. Lineage (NCBI taxonomy): Eukaryota > Metazoa > Chordata > Aves > Passeriformes > Acanthisittidae > Acanthisitta > Acanthisitta chloris. The sequence goes on from NW_008675400.1 coordinate 17,420, forward strand.
TGGTGTTGAGAGGATGATACTAGACTCTTCTCAATGGTGCTCAGCAACAGGACAAAGAGTCATGGCCATAAACTAAAATACAAGAAGTTGTACCTCAGCATGATGAAGAACGTCTTTACATTAAGGGTGGAAGAACACTGGAGCAGGGTCCATGTCCAGGGAGGTCACAGAATCTTCACCTCTGGAGATATTCAACACACATCTGGATATATTTCTCTGTAACCTGCCCTAGTCGACACTGTCTTGGAAGGGCTATTGGACTAGACTCTCCAGAGGTTCCTTCCAACCCTAAACACTCTGTGATTCTGTGATCATTAGTAGTATCTGTGTAACAACAACCAGGATTTTCAACCTACAACATAAATTTCTGGACATGACAAGAAAAATACTGCCTTCACAAATGTGGATTTAAATGTCAGAAATTAAAAGGATCCATCCATTAATGTTCTACCTATATTAATTCTCATTTAAAGTAATTTTAGGTCTGTCCAAGGCAGTAGTCATAAAATAATCTACTAATTGAAAATATAACACTACAAAAATGTTTTTGTGAAGTAAATTGAGGTTTGCCTAAAAGTGGAAATTTTTCTGGAAAAATTGTTTCTTTCTTAGATAGTTTTGTGCTTAATGCCAGATTCTTGACAGTGGCTCAGTTGTTCAACTTCTATCAAACTCATGTCAAGTGCCTGTAATAGACTTGCCTGAGTGCAGTGGGCCAGCTCAGGGCTCTTCACACTAGTTCATCTCCCTCTAAGTTTCACTTATTCTTCCAAAGTAATTCAGAGGGTTCATGGGGCCTCCCACTCTGGGGAGAGATTAAATGGGCGTGTGATAGGTCTATCTATCGCTAATTAGCTAATAAACACTTTTTGCCACCATACAAGAATATCCATCACTGTTCATAAGTAGTAGTGCAATAAAGCTGTTCCTATGCATTATGAAAAACTTTGTGAGATGCAAGCTATGGTTTAGCATCTTGAATTTACCTTAATATTACAGTGTCTCTAATTTTCTAAAACAAATGCTTTCCAGCAGACTTATAGGAGAGTCAGTACTACATGTGCAGACATTCAGAAATTTATTTAGGGTGTTATATTCTGCTTCACAGATATAAAATGCCAATGCCTCAAATTTAATATCTCATCCTAGTATGAAATGTAGAATGTTTCACATTAAATATCTATTGGGGCACACACAGTGAAGAGGTGAGGCAAAACCAAATTATTTTAGTACATTAAGTGTAATAGAAATATAAATAATTTTTACAAAGCAGTTTTAAATGTAGCAATGCAAACTTATACAAAAGGTACATTGTAAGAAATATAAGGGAAAATATAATGCCAATTATCAACTGGGATGCCGAACAAGTAAATGCTGATGTTGAAAAGAAAAAAATAGTTTTTGCCTTCTAAAAGTTAATGGTAATGAGATGCACAGAACAAAAAATTTCAAGGTATTATGAACACTGATATGAATAATAAGGCTTGGGTAAAAAAATTTTTAAATCAGTTATGTATATTGCAATTTCCAGGGTCTTAGGAACTTTGCCTTTGACTGTTAAAGGACTAGATGAAGTGGTCTATGAATCATTAGCAAATATCTTTCAGAAAGCTGTGGATGATGAGTGAGGTCCCAGAAGATCAGGGAAAGTCAAATGCCATGCCTATCATTAGAAAAGGGAGAAGGAGCACCTAGGGAGCTGTACACTCTTCAGCCTAAATATAGTACTGGAAATCTACTGGAACAAATTATTGAACAATCAATTTGCAAATTCTTGAAGTATAATCAGGTGCTAAGGTGTGCTCCGCATTAATTTGTCAAGAACAAATGGTGTCAAACCAATTAAATTTTCTTTTCCTACAAGGTACAAGCTTTGTGGTTAAGAAAGACTCAGCAAAACTGCTGTTGCCTGACTATTTAATTTTTTAATGAACCACATGTTTTATAAGCAAACTAAGCAGTTATGGTTTAGATATTACTGCTTCAAGAAGGGTCACAGCTGGTTAAAACTTCAAAGGATTGTCGTCTGTTTTCAAACATGATTTGACAAGGATTTGATTTTATAATTTTATTTAATTTTTTTTAAAAAACCTATGATTATTTAAGCTAAATTTTCAGAGTTCAGTCTAACAATGGTTGATGGAGTAATAATAAACCAGTGGAACTTTAGATGCAAAATTCAGCACTGATAAATGGCAGACCTTTTACAGTACAGAACTAAAATCCTAATCAATTGATTTTGATAAACTGATGAATAAGCCAAAATTCAGAAAGAAGAAATTCAAAAGAGATAACAATAACGTTCTAGATTTAAAAATAAAAGGAAGGAAGGAAGGAAGGAAGGAAGGAAAAATGAGTCCTAGGGTAATATTAGATAATTAATAACTGATACATCATCTGTGTAAAGAATATTAGGATTTTATTTCAAGTGTCTTAACTGTAAAATACATATATAGAGGTGTTTTCAGCACTTACTATACATCAACATATGTAGTTATAGGATACATGAAGAACAAGTTTATTACTCAATTTTTCCTATACAGGTTTTCTTTGTTTTCTAGCAGGACATGTTGAACATGTTTGGAGGCAACATCAAAATATTAAACAATGTTAGGATTACAGTCAATTTCAAAAACTCTTTTAAAATATTTTTACCTATTTTTTAGCTTAGTAACACATATTTCAGAGCCCTTTTGTGTGTTTGTATTTTGTTTAACTGATCAGCCAGTCAACTTTCTCTGTAAGAAATGTTTTGTTCCTACTGAAAGAGCCCTCTCTTTAACGAAAAAACAGAGCTAGCTCTAGCATGGGAGATGACACTTCTATTATGATTCCTTGAAAAAATATGTAGTCTCTATTTATTGGAAGGTCTAATAAATAAGTTCTGGTTATATTTCCATGCAGTGTTCGATGAATATGTGAGATGGATTTAATAGCGACTCATGATGGAAGAAATCCATTGACTGTTTTTTATTAAAAGACAGTTCATAAGAGACAGCTGGTTTGATGATAACTTTTATTGTTTGTATTCAACTACTAAGAAATTTATTTTCTCTGAAGAGTAATTCACTGACTTCATCTGTCTTATTCTAACTCAGTGTACATGGATCATAACATATGTTCATGATGTCTACTGAAGTATTAAAATTTTTGCCTGAAAGGAATATAAAATTTATGAGTAGAAAAAGAAGAAAGTCAGGAAAAGTGATACATTAGAGCATAAACCAAGATTCAGAGTGCTTCTTGTTGATTTGTGCTTGTTCCCTTAATTTTTACAAGTTTTTCAGGATGCAACTAATCAGCATCAAATTTATGACAAAGGGGATCCAAATAATATGCTTACTACTTGGAGATGTTGTTAGAATGTTGTTAGAATGTATTCATGTACTCATAGCTTTTTGTTCTAGAAGGACTTAAGAGTGTAGAAGGGTTGGTTTAAGAATATTTTTCTCATTTCTTATCTTTTTCACAATATTGCTAGGCCCTGACTTTGTGCAAAGAAAGGAAAGAAATAAGTCTTCACATTTTGCTAAATTGTCTTGAAAATAAAACAGATTCTTGAAGCTAAGGATGTACTTCAGTCACAGTTAACGCAATAGGAATCTGAAAAATGAATGATTTGGATTGTTTCAGGAAAATGAACTAAAAATCTGGCAAAAAGGACAGATGGAAGCTCTTCTACTATCAGTATGCTGTTACTTGTTAAGAAGAATGGGATTTCTAATAAATTATTTCAGTACCAGCTCAAGTAAGTTAGAATATTGGCTTAGAAATGTTAGTTGGTGATACACTTCTAATCACAATTTGATGATGTTGCAATGTCAAGTCAAGCCAATATCAAGCATACACAAATGAAAAACTGGTTTATTCTTAAGAAATTTATGGTTGGAAGACAGTATTAGCAAGGACACCATAAGGAAGAAATTAAGGGTTTTTTCTGAGCACATAGGAAATAGCTCATCTTTTTACCTGATGTGTTTATGAGCGTATAGAGGTAATAATGTATGTCATGTGAGTTCTCACTTTCTGTTTCTAATTTCCTGCCCAATATAGCAGAAACTTGATCATGTTGTTAGTTTATAATTTAGGCTACAAAGTCCAAATCTCCTAAAGAATTAAATGCTGCCATTTTCCCTGATTATATTTTTTTCCTTTGAATAAATCTTTCTAAACTTGTACTGAATATAATTCAGGGATACAAATGTCAAACACCTACTGAATATGTGATCTCATTCTTTTCTCTTAAGATATGAGAAGAACCAGGGAAAACCTGAAAAAAAAATGAAGAAAAAGACTCATTTCTGTTGTAATTAAAATATTTAGTTCAGTCTAATATATCTGCTGCAAGTATCAAAAACTTAGAACTTTTTGAAAGTGTGGACTTATTCAGTCCCTTGGAAACCTTAAAAGATAAAACATTTATTTAACAAGTAAGTATACAGGATATTGAATATTTCTCACTCCTTATCATCCTTATGGACAGCTTCATGGAATGATCTGGTAAGACGCAAAAGCAGATGGAAAGAAAATACATCAAGGATGAAAAAAGGGACTGAGATTAATCATTGCCTTGTTCACTACAAAATTCCCTAAACTTTTGTGCATTATTTATTATTATAGTGTCTGCATGGGAGGTATGTGTGCTGTGAAGAATTCAATTGCAGAGAAAAAAAATGGGTGTGGCAAGAGGAGGTATCCAGTTTGCTAATCATAAAATAATACCGAAAAGTAATTATATTCAAAATATATAGGGATTTGATTTAGGTAAAAGTATGACATTTAATAGACATTATCTAAAGCAATCTTTATATGCCTCCAAAAACCCATTCCTCTAATTAACTGAAGTTTAAACCTGGCAAGACTCTTCTCTATAGCAAATACGTGGATCACTGACATGCCAGTCTGTGATGCTCCCATGTCTTGGTCCGATGTATCTGACCCTTTGAGTCTTTCCACGGGGCACTTCTTAAAATGTGCTCACAGTAGCTCAATCAACATTTTAGGGTTTGCTTGAATTTTTATATAATTGTTAAATGGGAAACATATTGCACAGTAACTGCTCTGAAAATCCTAATAATGAATATTTTAAATACACACCTACATTCACATAACAGTGGCTTTGTTTATCTTAACATGCAGTGGATGTGCAGTGGCTATATTACAGAGTCACAGTGCACTTAGAGTTGTAGAGTATGTCAATATCACAGTCAATTTAATAACCAAATATACTTCAAAATATTACCAAAGCTATAAGGCTGTTTTTGCAACCTGAAAAGTTCTGCTATATTTTCTTCTATGAGAACATTAGACTATTTTCAGAGCTGTGTTTTTATGCACTAATAATTATTATTATATTTATATGAGACCATAAATAAGCATGCAGTATGCCAATTTTTTTCTCTTGCCCTTCCTCGTTTTAAACGTAGAAAATAAAACCAAAAGTAGAATAATTTGATAAAGTTTTTTTTCCCATATGGAAAGAAAAATTTTATCTATCACAGTCAGCTACATAAATTTATACCTTGTACAAACCCTGAAAACAAAGACTTGCAGAGCCTTAGCCAAAAGCTATAGTTTTAAGGAACTTTGAACTTTAACTCTGCTTTTGTGATATTAGCCTAATATTTTAGTAAAACATGTGAATAACAGCAAGAAAATATCTGAAAAACAAGATTGGTGTAAAAGTTTTCCCTAATTTGATTACCACTGATGGGCTATACAGGAGGGTTTTGTAGTATTTTCCTCTCATTGAGCATAAAATATGTTGCAGGCTGCAAGCCCTAGCATTGTAAAGCAATAATACAATGTCTTTGTTATTTGTTGTTGGACTAGCCAATGATTATCAAGTGGCAGAGTTTGGCATTTTGCTAGCATGTGAACAAGACTTGATTCTCCATGCTCTCCATGCATCTTAAATACATGATGACAAAACTAATGAACAGAAAGAAGTTCATATGAACTTTGAACAAAGACATCACATCATTTGTGATTTAATTTAAGTGTGAAATAAGAATAAATGATATAGTTCATTTAAATCACTGAAGATAGATTTGAATGCTTTCTTGAACATTCGAGTGAAATTCAAGTAGATTAATGTCTTTTATCATTTTAATATCTAGGGGGAATACACAATATAAACAAAATAATCACATGATACAATTATTCACTGGGTTAGATGTGCTGTCAGACAGACTTCTTTTTTTCTGATTGTGAAACTATTCATTTGCAGAATGAAATTTGACATGATGGCTTCAGGGAAACCTGTTTGGTGTTCTGCTTCATTGGGATTCATAGGCACTTCTCATTCTACTAGAATATCCCCCAGAAAACAATGTGAATGATTTTGTATCTTTTTGACAAGCAAAAGGTAAGATAGCAAAAAAATATAAGCACAGTGGAATTTTTATATCTCTTTTTCAAAGTCCTTTATTAGAGATTAATTATTTATTCTATTTCGGTGGCATCCAGAAGACCACAATTGTACTGGTGAACAGGTCAGTGAAACATTTGATTATGGGTCAGGATGCTCAGACTTTAGAATTTCAGCTTGTGCTTGAATACTGGGGAGATCCTTGCCAAGTGCATTGCAGCTACATCTGTGCCTAGTGGACAAATGTCTTTCTAGTTAAAATGCTATCAAGGAGAGCTGTGTATACTCAGGCTGTATACAAACACACACAAAGGTACTTATGAACTTCAAGATGACATAAGCCACTTTGGAGATGGCCTTTACTCTTGAAAACAAGATGTATCTGAAATGTACTGAAGACCTTATATACTGAGCAAGATACAAGTGCAGAGTGCTAGAAAAGCTCTGTCACTGAGTGTTTATAGTCTAAATAGATAATGAAAAAAGTGAGTAAGGAAATAATGGTAAATGAATGGCATCCATCATCCTACTCTCATCCATGTATCTCGCTATTTCATCACTGAAGAAAATCAGGTCAGGCAGGTCTATTTTACACTTATCAAACCTTTGCTGGCTATCCTAAATTTCCTTCTTATCTTTCACCTGCCACAAAATGTGCTCCCTCTGTAACTTTCCTACAGATGAATATGAGGCCAAATGACCCATAGGTCCCCGGGGTGGTTTTTGCCATGTTTTGAAGATGGGTGCAAAATTTATCTTTCTCTAGTTACCACAGACCTTCTTCAGTCTCCATGACATTTCAAATCTGATCAAAAACAACCCTGAAAGGACATTGGCCTGATACCTCAGCATGCTTAGGTACTGCCTATCAGAACCCAGAGACTTGTAAGGGTTGATGTCTTGTAAGCAATCCTTGACTCAACCCTCATTCTTGTCCAGTAGCTTCCCACCTCCTTGAGCCTTGGCACTAACCTGCAAAGCCTGTCACAGCTTATCAATAAGAACTGAGGCAAAGGCAGCAATGAATATATCGATGTTCTGTCTCTCTGTCGCTAAATCAACAGCCTTCATTCAGCAGCATTAACATTTTGTTCTAGTGTAGTCTTTTACTACTAACAGAGCAATAGGAGGTCTTGTTACCATTGATATCCCTCCAGCTTCAACAGGGTTTGACTTTCCTGAAGCCATCTGTGCATACAAGGACAGTGTTTTTAAATTCTTCCTTTGTGACCTTTTCATATTCCATCCCTTTATGCTGTTTTTTTTTTTTTTTTTGCACTGGAGCTATGCTGTAAGTTTCCCACTTAGCCAAGGCAATTTTGATTTTTTGAGTACTGAGATGAACTGTTCTGGTTTTCCATTCAGAACTGCCTTCCATGAAATACAATCTACTTGTTTCTGAATAAGTGAAATCCGTTCCTGTGAAGGCCAGGTTCTGTGTCCTGCTTTCTCATACCTCTCAGGAGCTTGAAGACCATCATTTTTTGATCACTGTAGCTGAGGCTGACATTGATTACCACATATTCATCCTGTCCTTCCTTGATATTGAACAGCAGATCCAGCTGTGTTTCACCCCTACTTAACCCATTCAGTACCTGTGTTGGGAAGTTCCCTTTGATACCATCTGTCTTGCCAAACTGCCTTCTGGAAGGTGTCATGGGTCTGTGACACAGCGACCTTCTCAAAACAGTTTAAAGAAGTCTTTGCCCACTTCCTCACCCAGACTGGCTGGTCTGTAACTCATTCCCAAATTCCTTTAGTGGTCTGATCCCAGTCCACACACTTTTCTCCACCTGTCATCTATCCTGCGCATCAGACTGCTCCTTTGCACACAGAGCATGCCCCTCTTTCCTTCCATGTGTGTGCCTCCTGAACGACTTCTGGCTATCCACCACTTCAGTCATGTGAGCTGCCCCTCCGAGTGATTACAGGGATGACACAGATGTGTGACTGAAATTGACTTTTGACAAGCCATACTTTGGTTTAGAGACACAGAAGGTTGTAGCTGCTGGAAATTGTGCAAGCAGTAGCCTGAAACCGTCTATCAGCATGAAACTTGTCATTTGGTTTTTGCAATCACTGAACTTGGGTTCAAAGCATGTGAACAGGGTCTTGATTAGGCAGCATCTCACTGTGATTTTTTAAGTGCATGTGTCTTCACAGTGTGCAAGTCTGTGTGACTATTTACCTGAGGAATGTTTTTCTCTTTCTGGTCAGTACTCCCTAATACAATAAGCAGTTGCATTCATGTTGGTATTAACCAACGTATCAGAAAGTGTGGAAATTGTAATTTATAATTAGAAATTTTCCCATGAACGTGAATTTTTATTTTTCAATTTTTGGCATAGCTTTGAAGCTAACGCTCTAAGAAAAAAACCTGAAGTTAAAATGGTGCTTCCACACATATAATTTTATCTCAGAATAAAAGTGTGTTGGTCAGTGTGATTTTTTTCATTCTCTGGTGACTAATCAACAAAACGAGAGTCCAAAGATACATTTGCAACTCTGGAGTTATAAAATATACTTGTCCTTATAAAGCTATAAATATTATTACAGTAATACATTTTTAAATAATATCTTCATCTATGTAAAAATCTTCCTATACCTGAGAAAAAATCCAAAACCCCCACAGAAAACTCCACGTAGCTTAATAGCATGAATTTAATGAATTAATGCCTCCTACAGTGGAAGTAAAAAATTTGAATACCCACTCTTGCAGCTATTAAATATTCAATAACTTTGAATTATTATAAATATTCAAAATGCATAAAATATGTCGGAAGTAGATAAAATAGAGTACTAAGTGTACAAAGACCTATATATACAAGATTATTAGTGACAGATAATCAGATTGCTCTAACGTGACTGTAGATGTACTGTTTCTCAAAGGCAGGTATCTGGAATGGTTCAAAATTAATATCACTTAAATAAAGGTAGGTCTGTCCGGACTCTGCAAGAAGATCACTGATCTCATCCAGACTTTATTGTGTTAACTTGTGACTATAACAGAAGCGAGAGGTGCAAGTGGGAGAAAAAAAAAGTTATTAACAGAATTTCTATGAGCAGTAGATATTTCCATAGATTTCTAGACAAGTGGGGACAATTAACTTGACTCAGACAGACTCTTTACTAGGAATAAAATGGCTGGGTTGAAGGCTAATTGTGTTTTGCATCTGCCATGTAATAAAATTTTGTATCCCTCAGGGTTTTCATATGACCAAGATTCACCACTTCTCATCATCTCTAATACTTTGTCCCTGGAAGCCCATGCAAGAACTGAACGTGTGACCTAGGTTCAGCTGCTAAATCCCCTGAGGAACGAGGAGGGCGTTTTGTTTTAGTCAATCAATTTAAAACTGACTTATATTTTAAATAGCATGGGGGGAGACTTTAGGCTTAACTGGTTTTATGACAGAAGCCACCTTGAGCATTCTGAGCAATACTCTGAATGTTATAGTCAGGGGAACAAAATCAGGTCAATGGGAAATTGAATAACATAATATAATATTCAGTGAAGTCTTATGGGAATGAATCTCAAATATAACTTCAGTTCTTTTGCATAAGCTTTCAGTACTTTGTTACCTGGAATGAAATAAAATAGCAATAATAATTATTAACAATAATTGTTAATGATAACAATAGCAATAGTAATAATGGCAATAATAATAATCATAATAGTAGCAGTAGCTAAAAACATCCACCAAACCCCAAACCCAACATTTAGCCTTAACTAATACCATGGTACTTTCCAGAATAGACTTTGAAATTCTGCATGAGCAAATGATATTTTTTTAAGAATAAGCTCCAGTGAAGAAGACAAATGGTAATATCATTACTCTCGTGTGCCACACTGTACATTTTCAACACCCAGAACATTTCCTCTGAACTTAGACAGCAATTATCTGAGGAAGGAATTAGTACAGTTTTTGCCACTTTTCTTTAAAGATAGAAATGAAAATTCTGAGTAACAAGAAAAGAAGTAATACCTTACCTACACTAAATGTGAGAAGGCGGCTCTGTAAAAAATATGGAAGAATTCTCTTTCAGAGAACAGCAATTAAAAACTCACTCAAAGGAAAGAGAAAAAATGAAAGAGGACACCAGGCAACAATATTTCTTGCAAAACAGATCATGAAGTAAACAATTTTAACCCAAGTATGTGCTAAGGTTTTCATTGAAAGTCCTTTGAATGGTGAACATCTGCTGTCAGTCATCCATTAGCCTGATGGCCAACAAAATGTAGAAGTCTTTCTGGTTCAGAAATTCTGCTACAGTGAAGAAATAACCCTTGCTTCTGTAAAGCATAAAAAAGATTTGCTGTTCCTGCATACTTGACCTTTACACAGTCTGTAAATGGCACCTCAAATAAGCTAGCAGAAAAAAACAAATTATTTTTTGAAGGTCAGAACTAGAAATTCTGCATGTTTAAGCCCTTCTAGGGTTTGGATTATTTTGTGAAATCACAAACATATTTTAAAACACTGGGTTTTAAATTTTGTGTCTGTTTTTTTCTCTCATTTGCATAGCTATCAGTTTGGGGAAAATACTGCCAATACTCTTGGGGCTCAATACAGGGTACAGCATCAACTTTCATTTCCAGGCAATTAGGCTACAAAGCTCAGTGAGTAACTGAATTTTGTGGTTTGTTGTTAAAATGAAAAATAAAGGAGCACAGACTGGTGAAGAAGAAATTGCAACAAAATAGTACGAATCAACCTGAAGCCCCTGTTTCAAAGAAGCATGAAGCTGAATTTGAACCTTCTCACTAAAAAATTCATAAAACATAACATTTTCTCTCTGACTATATCCATGACATAGAAGCCAAAACCTTGATTGTGGCAACAGCTATGCAACCAGGCCTTCATCTGTAAAAAGTTTACTCCAGTTTCTCAAGGCATTTCTCTAAATATGAGCATAGAAGTGAACACTACCTGTGCTCCTGACCTTTTTAAACATTGTTATGAGGAGAATATACTCTCTTTTGAGAGTTTTAAGTTGTCTTCTCATGGTATCATTAGACTCTACATGGAATAGTAGGAGAAGTTGACAGTCTGTAGGCTTCACCAGGCTCAGTAGCCTCTCAATGTGAGTTCCTTGGTAGGTATCTAACTGGTCTGTGGTAATTGTCTGCATGGTAAGTGGATGCTTTGGTAAGGAATCTCCAATTATTAATGCCTAATATGCTTTTCTGGTGGCAGTAGTTTTAATGCAGGTGGGTGGTCAGATCAACTTTGTATAGTCAATATTTCCTGGATCCTCTCCATTACTCACATGCTTTTCTTTCTCCAACTCCAGAAGACCAAGTCTGTTATGTAGGGGTACTTGAGGGGATGGAAGATGAGCAACAGGGTCTCTTACTACAATATAAACATAGAGGTACTGGAGCGTGTTCAAAGAATTACAATGAAGTTGGTGAAGGGACTAGAGAAGAAATCTTACGAGAGGCAGACCAGGTTGTTTAGCTTGGAGAAAAAGAAATTCAGTTCAGTGAGGTACCTTATGATTCTCTACAACTCTCTGAAAGGAGGTTGTAGTGAGGTGGGTATCGACCAATTCTCTCCCAGGCAACATATGACAGGAGGAGGGGAAATGGCCTCAAGTTGCACCAGGGGAGAATAAGACTAGACAGCAGACTGAAAGGGCAGTCAGGCATTGGAACATGGTACACAGGGAAGTGATGGTATCAACCCTGGAAGTACTCAAAAAATACGTGGATTTGGCACCTATGGACATAGTTTAGTGGTGAACATGGTGATGCTGGGTTAATAGTTGAACTCTATGGTCTTAGAGATCTTTTCCAGCCTTAACTATTCTATGATTCTATAATACATGGCTGAGGGGTGAAGAGCAGAAGTTTGTACTGATACTGTGTTTACTTACAGAGTTTGAACTAAGTGTGCGTGTGTCCTGCTTGGTTCTTCCTGGCATGTGTAGGTGTATGTGTATGTGTAAAGCTCCAAAGATGAGGACAGTACACATGGGCATGTAGGGCTTATAGCAGGATATCTCCCTGGGAAGATTAAGCAATGGAGATATCAGTCCCCTTGTAGCTGATTTAGGACTTGGTCTATTGCCCTACCCTCAGCAAACAAAACAGCCCTCCCTGAGGGAATCACTCCAGTCCTAGTGCAGA
>NW_008675400.1:29974-34040 GCF_000695815.1 Acanthisitta chloris
CTGCATGCACCAATTTCTGCATGCACAACTAACCTGAGGCTTTCTTGTTGTTTAAAATAAATGCTCATATTCAAGTGGTAGTTAGTGCTACTTACAGGTATTATTTTGAATCAAAATTTCTTCTTGTCGAAAAGAAATACTCTGAGATTTTTCCGATAGTAAAACACTTATATCCTCTACATTCAGAAAAAAAACACTGAGAAGTCCAAATAGTCACAATTTTATCACAAAGTTAGTAAATTATAATGATTTCTCCAACATAAAAATGAATAAATTAGTACTTGCATGCAAACAAACAAATAGCATTTGCCTTAAAACACACACGGACTGATTAAGTTGAATACTGTAAATCTCAAGCATTTCTCTAAATACCAGAATATTTAATACACTTGGTATTTTATATTTTGTAAATTATTTCCTATGTTATATATCTGATTGAGTTAATTTAGCTTTCCACTGTTGTTCATTATGACTTCTCTGGAGGTTGTTTTTCATATTTAGGGTTTTTATATACTTATCTTTTTCAGGCTTCAGTCTGTAATTTCTTCTGTCTGTTCAACATGCAGACTGTTTAAATAATGTTGCACAGTTACCAAAAGAGAATTCAGTTTAAAGTTATTCTACATGCATGACACTATAAATGAAATCCTCGTTTAACTAATTAGCTTATCGATATTACGTTAATAACTCAGGGTTTTTTGATTTATTGTTTAGACAAACTGAATGACTCAGTAGTTGTTCTAGAGTCCTATGTTCTGCTGTAGACTTTGAAATAATCATTGCTTCCATCCAACTTGTAATCCTCAGCCAAAATTGGACATGAGTCCTAGTAAGCATGTAAATCTCACAAAATATGTAGAAAATACAATTATACTGTAAATTATACTGTAAAGCAGAATTCCCTATAAGACTAGCATTAAACCTCATTTGAAGTTCCCTCAACTTCAGCCATAATACTAAAAATCTCAGTCATTTGAATTTTTGCACTGGTTGCTATTTGTCTCAAAAAGTATTTGCAACATTTGAAAACACATTAATAACCAAACTTGTCATTCCTATTAATTCTTTGCATTTGATGGGGTGCAGTTATTTTTCAACCACTACCGAGATATGACTTTATATCTCCGTCCAGTTAAAAGCTAAAGAAAGTACTTATAAGGAAGATCATGGGAAGCTGAACCATATGCGCAGGATAAATCTGTCACATTATGTGTGTTTAAAAGTTTCCTCAAAATGGCCATAACAAACACTGGTAAAGGTAAATGGTTTCAAATTGCCACATAAAATGTGTTAACTTAGACGTCCTTGGAAAAGTCAGGCTTATAGACACATTTCATTTATCTCCTGGCCTGCTAATTAGGCTATGCTCACAGTTCATGATGCAAGAAAGGGTGCCAAGTTGCATTGTTGCAGCACTCTGCCCAAGCTCATTAGCTCTAAGAGTGGGACTAATTAACTCAGGTGAAGAACTACACAGGTATGGATGTTCTGCCTTTGGATTTACCATTTATGTTAATATTTGCATTGTGCCACTTTATTCCTTTAAAATGCCTGTCAATACTTCATATAAACATAAGTGAATTGATAAGGAAAGAAAAGACTCTGGTATTGCAAAACTGAATACAATTTTGTTCAGTGAAGTAAAAACTACACCTGTTTTTATTTAATGTGTTGATGGAAAATAATGTAACACATTGATTTTATATGGAAGTCTTGAATCACAAAAGGTTATGCATCAGTTGTTATCATTCACTGTTTCTTGAGATATGTCACTTTTTAAAATATTTCATTAGTCCTTTATTAAAGATGAAAATACCCATGAATCTATCTGTCAAAATGTGGTTGGAGGGAGGAAATATATTCCTGTTTCATCTAAGACAACAGCTGCTTCCCTTTAGAGGGTATACGTATACGTATACACACATATGCAAAATCCCTGGAAGCATTCATGATGAGGTCATATGCGGCTTTGATTGATCTGGTCTACTGGAAGGTGACCCTGCCCATGGTGGGGAGGTTGGAACTGGATTATCTTTAAAGCCCCTTCCAAACCAAACCATTCTATGATTCTATGAAAATTCCAGGACACACCTCCAGGAAGAAGCTTACTAGTATTTGTATTGTAAATTGTTCTTTGATTAAAGGCACTTTCAACCAGAAAACTTATTCTAGATTATTAATCTTCTACATTATTATTTTTTATTTAATCTATGGCAATACCCATGGAGTGCAACTCTAAGTTATTGCATCAAGAAATAACACAAAATTTTACCTGTAGTGAAGTTTCAGTAACTTGTAGGAGTTAGGAAACCATACATGAGGTTGAAAAAGTTGTTTTTAAATTTTATGTATATGCATCACCCAGCATAATTTCTAAAACCCAGTTTTATTACAGGATTGTTACAGACTTTGCCACAAATAGCTGAAGAGAAACTTTTTCCCATAAAAATCCATAGCAGGGCCTCCTAGAGCCAGATGATGTTTGATCCCCAGCTGTTCTGGAACATCAAGAATTTTGCCACAAAGTGTAGTCCCCTCAGATGACCATGCATTTCAGAAAAAAATTACAAAATGGAGGCTGAAATTCAAAATTATTTTCAGGGTCATATTTATGTGGTGTGCATATAATAGAGGGCAATAAAGTTATAATTAAAACCTCTCCCTAAGACACTGCTGAAATGACAAAAATTTACAGCCTCTTTGTATGCTCATGTTTATCAATTAATCATTTTGGTTTCTTTGCCAGGTTTTTCTTTTCAATTGTCTTTCTAGCAGGTATTACAACATTTATAAAGTTGGTGAAGCAAATTATAATCAGTGTATATGAAAAGAAATTTTATTTGGATAGGAAACTGTTAAAATTCTGTCTCATTCAGAAGGCTGAAGAGGAACTTCCTCTAAAGAGGAACTAGATAGTTATGATGGAGTCCTTGAAGAGAAAAACCACCTTTTTTTTCTATATTTGTTTTGCTGGTAGTTAAATTGTAGGCTAGAGTTACATATATTAACACATAAGAAAAAGGACTTAGCTTAGCTGGTTCCGAGTGCAACCAGCAAGAAACTCATGGCGAAACAGCCCAAAACTCCTCCAACAGCAAATGCTACTAGTAGGTATGGGGACAAATACAGCAGAGGAATGGCAGTTTGCCATGGCAAGGACCTGCAGGAGAAAGAGATGTCTCCCAAAGCCTGAGGTGCCCTTACAGCTCCACTTTGCCACTCTGTAGACTGAAGAGGAAAGACCCATCATATGAAGCAAGATGCTGGAGCTGATCAATTCAGCCCCATCTGCTCCCCATATATTGCTCCCAACAACCAGTGCAATTAAGCAAGGATGATGGGTGATAGTACCAGGCAACTCTCTTCCAGGAGGTACAGAAGTATCCACTTGCCAGCATGATCTCTAGAGAGTACTGCTACTTACTGGGGGCCTACTGACATTTGTTGATGTTGTTTCATGTGGACATCAGTGATATAACCAGGAGCCGGCTGAGGAGTATAAAGAAGGATTATAGAGCCCTGAGAGTGGTGGTAAAGGACTTTGAAGTGCAGGCAGTTTTTTCATCTGTCCCCCTGTCCAAAGGGAAGGGGTCTTAAAGCACCAAATCTGGTTAATCAAGCAGTGGTTACAGGACTGGTACCACAGCAAGGGTTTGAGCTACTTAGAACATGGGACTCTCTTTGAGAAACCTGATCTACTTATGGAGTCCATCTGTCAGAGAAGGTGAAGAGAATCTTTTGTCATATACATGCCAAGCTGGTGAAGAGGGTTATAAACTAAATTTGCTGTACGTGAGGTGACTCAGTCCATCGCTCTCCTACTACTTTGATATCAGTGCCAGTGAGAAATGCCTAGTCTGGAGAGGGATTGCAGGTCAGCAGAAGAAACCTGAAGGGCAGCACAAAGGAAATCTAGCCACTCCATCCAGAAAGTCAGCTTCATCAGGGGACCAGATTAAATGCCTCTAAGCAAAAACAAGTAACATGAAAAATAAACAAGTTAGGACAATTTAGATTTGTGTGCATGCCTGCAAGGCTATAATATTATAGTAATCAGTGAAGTTCC
>NW_008675400.1:34064-34985 GCF_000695815.1 Acanthisitta chloris
CCACATTTTTTAAAAAGGAAAAAAAGGAAGATCCAGGGAACTACAGGCTTTTCAGTCTCACCTCTATGCCCAGTAAGAACATGGAGCTGATCTGCCTGGAAACTATGCTGAGCTGCATGAAAAATAAGGAGGTTATTGCTGAGAGTCAACATGGCTTCACTATGAGCAAATCATGCATGAAAAATGTGGTGGCCTTCTACAGTGAGCTTACAGCATTGGTGGATAAGAGAATAGCAACTACCTGGACTTGTGCAAAGCTTTTGACACTGTCCCACAAGATATCTTAGTCTTTAAACTGGAGAGACGTGGATTTGAAGGCCAGACCACTTGGAGGACAAGGAACTGCTTGACTGGTCACAAAGAGTTGTGGTCAATGGCGCAATGTCCAAGTGAGGAGCAATGAAGAGAGGCATCAGCCTAGGGGTTGGTACTGGGACCAGTGCAGTTTAACATCTTTGCTGGTGACAGGGTCAGTGGGATTGAGCATACCCTCAGCAAGTTAGCTGATGACACCAAGTTGAGTGGTGTGGTCAGTATGTTGGAGGGAAGGGATGCCATCCAGAGAGACCTTGACAGGCTTGAGGTGTGGACCCATGTGAACCTCATGAAGTTCAACACAGCCAGGTGCAAGGTCATGCACCTGGGTCAGGGTAATCCCAAGCACAAATACAGGCTTGGTGGAGAATGGAGCCTGAGGAAAATGACTAGGGGGTGCTGTTTGATGAGAAGTTCATCATGACCTGGCAACGCATGTTTGCAGCCTAGAAAGCCAACTGCACCCTGGACTGTGCCAAGAGAGGTATGACCAGCAGGTCAAGGGGGATGATTTCCCCCTCACTCTGCTCTTGTGAGAGCCAAGCTGTAGTACCATGATCTGGTGCCACATTTCATTTAACTTTATTTTATTTTTTTAATTTAATT
>NW_008675401.1:0-8678 GCF_000695815.1 Acanthisitta chloris
AAGAATGACAAAAAAAACCTCTTTCATCTTTATTACGAATATCATCATCATTTTAAGAAGCTTATAACACTTCCTGAAGAAGCTCCTTCAGTTGCCTCTCAGTGCAGAAAATAGGAGCTATAGTGAAACTAATATAAATAGAGAAGGGAGGCCCAGTGGGAGGCTCTTCTCAATTATTTTTGAGCACACTATGGACAGATACTCAGAACAAGCTTAGCAGGTGCTGGAAGCAATAGCAAACTAGACTGCCTAGTAATGTCAAAGAGAAAAGTCATCAGGCAACTTCTATATTAAGGTACTCTAAGATCTCTTAAATGTTTGTTTCCACAATCAGAGTTGACCTAAGACCATGCAGCCACAATAGGATGAGGAAAGTAGCTTTCCCCTCCCACACATCCATTACCACCAACATTCACAACACTTCTCAATGCAGCGCCTGGTGATTGCATCACACTGACTGGCTGTTTCCATGAGAAAAACAAACCAGAGTAGAACGGAAGAGAAATGAACAATACTGGTTTTGAGTTAGCAGAAGCTACACAACTTTAGATTGGTTTCAGCATCAGCCCTGTGTCTTTCATCACAGGAGTTTGTAGCAAGGGAAAACTCCATGCTAAAGTTCTTACCTTTTCTTGTGGTGCAGTTGTCCAGGAGAGGGAAATGCCATTAACCTACTTAACAGTGTCATTAAGAGTAAATTATGCTGAGTTTAGGTTCTCATAGATGCTTAACCTTCCAGTGAAGGAATGTGGTCCAAGATCTGAAATGCTGTCCAGACCTGCACATGATAGTGCCAGATCAAGAGCTATTACATGCAAAGCAACTGCCTGACTTCTAACAGCACTGTGTGCTGGTTTGGGCTGAAGTAGAGTTAACATTCTTCACGGTGGCTAGTAAGGAGTTGGTGCCCAGCAACTTCACGCAACACACCACCTCTCCTGTCCTGAGTGACCACCAGAACAGATGGAGCCCAAAGTCATGGATTAGATGAATTAAATAGACATTTGTGGCCACTTTAAGGACATTTTGCAGGGGTGGTCCATAGACTAAGGGAACAACATCTGCGTATTGTGTCAAAATATGGGAAGAGGGTTGGTGCTTAATGAAGTTGTATTGAATACTGTGGGACCTGGGCATGATGTAAATGGCATGGAATAAGGGGTGGAATGTGCTGGTTTGGGCTGAAGTAGAGTTAACGTTCTTCACAGTGACTAGTACGGGGCTATGTTTGGGGTTTGTGCTGAACACAGGGTTGATAATCTACAGATGCTTTTGTATGATGAGCAGAGCTCACACAGAGCCAAGGCCTTTACCACTTTCTGTACTGCCATACTGTCAAGGAAGATGGGGATACATGGGAGATTGGGAGGAGACACAGCTGGGACAGGTGACCCAACCTGAGCAAAGAGATACTCCATACCATATGACATCATGCATAGTATGGAAACTGAGAGGAAGAAGGAGGAAGGGGCTGGGTGATGGTGTTTGTCTTCCTAAGGAACCGTTATGCGTGATGGGGCCCTGCTCTCCTGGAGATGCTGAACACCTCCTGCCTGTGGGAAGCATGTATGAATTCCTTGTTTAGCTTTGCTTGTGTGCGTGGCTTTTGCTTTCTCTGTTGGACTGTCTGTCTCGACAAAAGGGTTTTTCTGGCTTTTGCCCTTCTGATTGTCTCCCCCATCCCACTGGTGGGGGAGTGTGTGGGCGGCTGCGTGGTCCTTGGTTAAACCATGACACACTGAGCACACTAAGTACACTGAACATAAATCAAACAGCTGAGGCACAAAAATGCAATCAAAATTATGAAGCAGAGAATAAAATAAAAGACATGAGTTCCTTACTTTTGCTTCCCATTCCATTCCTGCAATGGAAATACCCAGCAATATAACCACTGTGATGGCTCCTATGATTCTGATATCATTCATTTCATCAATCATCAATGTACCATTTTCCTAACAAAAGAAACAAACAAAAACACAGCCACGTAATTCATCAGGTACTCAGCTTCGCTTCTACAGAACAGCAGAATAGCAGTTTATGTACTGTAATTTATCAGCAGTTAACGTCTATTAACCTCTAGCCACAATTT
Source organism: Acanthisitta chloris (assembly GCF_000695815.1). Classification (NCBI taxonomy): domain Eukaryota; kingdom Metazoa; phylum Chordata; class Aves; order Passeriformes; family Acanthisittidae; genus Acanthisitta; species Acanthisitta chloris. Next base: position 2,090 of record NW_008675401.1, read on the forward strand.
ACTCATTTTAAAGGAGGCAAGTAATTTGCGTTTTGCCTTGTTTTAAATCGCTGAAACTTCTAAACAGAAGTGAATGGGGTTGTTCAGCCTGGAGAAGAGAAGGCTCCAGTGAGAACTCATAGCTTTCAAGAAAAGAAAAAAATAGGGCTTATAGGAAAGATGAGGACAGACTTCTGGATAGGACTTGTAGTGACAGGACAAGGAGTAATGGTTTTAAACTAAAAGAGGACAGATTTAGGCTAGATGTAAGGGAGAAATATTTCATGGTGAGAGGGTGGTTAAACACTGGGTCAGGTTGTTCAGGGAGGTTATGGCTGCCCCACCCCTGGAAGTGTTCCGGGCCAGGTTGGATGGGGCTTAGAGCAACCTGGCCTAGTGGAAGGTATCTCTGCCCATGGCAGGGGGTGGGACATGATGGCGTGTAACTGTCCCTTTCAACCCAAACCACTATATGATTCTATGAATACAGGTCCACTTCTTGGGCACAGGGTTTGGACTAGATGACCTTCAAAGGTCTCTTCCAAACCACTCTGACTAGACGACAGCTCCAACTTGCATTAAGGACAGTGCAATCAGTATAACCTCCATCATTGATATACCTTGAGTAGCTCCACGACCGTCTCTGCAAAGCCAACAACATACATTGCTACTGCAACAGCATTGGCAAATGCAAAAATCAGACCTATGGCACCACCAAACTCTGGCCCCAGACTTCTGGAAATTAAGTAATATGCTCCTCCTGGGAAAAAAATACAAACAAAAAACCCCACATGATATATCTACATGATAGAGCCTAAGAACAGATCATGGAGATACACATTACAGAGCCCAAGAACAGACAGACATCAGCAATTTTAAGTTTACATGAACAAGATGCTACTCATTCTTGCATATTCCCTGACAGACTGGAAAACAACCCTGAACTCTTTATTTTAGGGACAGGTATGCTGCAGTTTCAGGAATATATTTCAAGAGTTTAAGAAAAGACTCCAGTTGGAAATGACCATATGTACCATGTCGTATTATTCAGCTATGCAGTAAATGACATGGTTAACAAGCAAACTGCAAAACACAAGCAGTAATATTATAGGGCTTTTTACATCAAACTGCTCCAAACATTTGTGCACAGTTCTACTACTACACATTTTCTTTAGTTACACATCAAGAAACTGGCAAAGTGGACTGTAATAAACCCATTGAAGTTCCAAACCTCAAAGACCTGTTTATTAAAGCTCCGTTAAATTAAACTAAATTGAAATTGAATTAAAGCTCTGTTAAAGGAGTCTTCTGCCCTCTAATGAGACTCCCGAAACAATCACATGGCCACTCTATTTTTAAGGGTCTATTCTTTGTATTTTTGAGCTTGACAAATACAACAGCTCGAACACCACATGGCAAATGGAAATTTGAGTGTCACAGGAAAGTGTAGAAAATGTAGCAAAAACATATTCCTCAAATTTAAGGCTAAGCTTTCTAGAAGTAATGAAGTCCTCCAATTCCAGCCTGAGGTAATTAAGTACATGTTAAAAATCTGCAGCAGGAAATCTTCAATTTTACTGCATTACGTTTGTTGTGCAAATCATATGTTTGTACCCAGGTTAGACACACTCTGCAAATGAGAATGTTAACACAAGAAAAACATTACTGTAACGTAAGATTTTCACCGGAACAGCTGTGATTTTATTCTACAGTTCCCACTCAGAACTGCAAATTTTCTCATGAAGTACTGTATTTATGGGTGACTCTAAAAAAAGAAAAGACTCCCATAAAAATGGGAAAATCTGATATGCATAATGCAATTAAAAATAAAGGCCATTCAGAAACTAAACTTGACATAATGCTAACACTCATAGCTGATCTTTCCCCTTAGGTCTGTTTACTTTGTGATAATGAGCTTTTTCTGTTCATTCTTAAGCTTAATGAGGATAATTTTAAAAGTCTGTATTTTCTTACAAAAACATTTTGTAGGAATTGCTGACAACAGCACACAAACCATGAAAGGGAATGAAAACCATCAGCCTCAGAAAAGCTGGAGGTAACCATGAGTTTGGAGAGTTACTTGTGTGAAGGTTTATTCTGGGACATGAACACATCCATGCACTCTTAAACAACCAGTGCAGGTGAAGGAGAAACTCAAGACCCTTTTCATTCCTGGATAAGCATCCCTAAAAAAATGTTTCGTATTCCAAAAATTAACAACAGAGAATGTTTCTTCCACAAAACCCCTAGTCAAATGAAATTATCAGGCTGTTGACCTTTTACTAATCAACATGACTGTTTGGTCAAATACAGCACACAAGGAAGACTCTGCTCCTCAGCAACCTTCAGGCGTACACTGCAGAGTGATGAAAGCTTTAAACACTGTATGAAAGAAGCATTACCTCCTCTTACAAAGCCATTTGTGGCTATTGCTGAAGTAGACAGTCCTGTAATAGTTGTCACTACAGTGGCCATTCCAATAACCACGACAGAGAGTCCTTTGGGAAACAGAAGGGAAAAAGGATGTAAGCCTAGCAATGTTTGAGTACGAACCTACAAATCAGTCTTGCAAATACAACACGAATTTACTGTATGTGGTCCCCATACATTCAAGCATAAGGCTTCTTCTCACCCCCTTTTGTACAGAGGACACAAATAAAACTGGATAAATGTTCTCTTAAATCAGCAAGATAAGAGCTATATTCCAAAGCTTCAAAGGGAACACATGACTTCTGCAGATCAGAGATTTTCTGCAGCCCTATACTAAGTTAAGCCTTTGAAGAAAAATTGCTTATATACTACAAGGTCTACACACAGATTTTAATAACCAGGTATCAAAAGTTTCTCTCTATAGTTCACTGAATATTTACAAATTTCAATTTTAAAATTAATGCCTTATACTGAAATGAGAAAGTCTCAGTAACTGCTCAAAGTTTTGATAAGGGTAAATTACTATAAAACCTGACAATATTAAGGTAATTTTCTAGTTCTGTTTAAAATGTCAGCTCAGGATTAACACCTCTCTTGGGTCACATTTAAAAGCCACTGAAATGAAATTAAAACATTAGCACACATACCTATTCCAGCTTGTCCTACAATCCATGATAGTCTGATGAAGAGCATCACACCCCAGATATTTAACATACATCGTACCTAAGACAGAACAGAAATTTTACCATGGTTAGGTCTTACACCTGCAGTGATTTTCACTAATTCTTCATTTCAGCTTTGAATGTTCTTGAAATTAATCTTGCTGGTTTTCCTCACTTTTCCAATTATTTCACAGGAAGAGATTTTCTTATTAGACAAGTTTAGGTTCGGTTAAAAAAAACCAAAACCAAACAGGTACCTAAATATGATTTACAAGTTACTGCCTTGAACACAGATAAAGTTAACAGCACTTCAGTATCTGACACTTGCAGTATGTCTTGACCAAACAATAAAAACAGTTCAGACCCCAACCTTTGGGGTCAAAAATTTATGGTACAGAATACATGGCTAAAAATAACATAAGAGGTCTACAATCCTAGTTCAGATCTCCCACGAATCTCTCAAAAAATACACTAAAGCAGACCCTACTAAATAATTTATTATCTTAAAACAACAAACAACTGCCACAACTTCCCAGTCCTAAAACCTTCGTATCTTACAACACAGCTGCAGAATAACAGAATGGAGGGGTGTATATTCCTTTAACCCTTGTATTTAAAACTTAGTACTCAATAAAAATAAAGAGCTTGCACTGTACAGAATTTAGACAGGAGACTAAAAGCAGATCTTGAATGTCTCTCTTACCTAAAGAATAGAGTATCAATCCTACAAAAAGAAGGGAGACAAGGACCTCTCCAAACCACAAAAGTAAAGTTCTCAGAGATATAAAAGGTATTTTGCAAAATGTAGATCACCTGAGCTGGAATATTCACCCAGGTGGCTTAAGCTTACTAGGAAATACTAGCTGCAACTTCCAAAGTACTGAAAATGAGGAAATTCTTGAGACTTTTAAATTGACTTTGGGAGGAAACAGCCAGCAACGTTTATCCTGTAACTCTCTACTACTTGGAATGTTTCCTTACAAGAACAGTCCAACAGAGAATTTGGGTTTGGAGAAACTCAAAGGCAGCTTCACACCTCCTTTAAAATGAGCAGCTCTGTCCTGGGCTGTCTTACATCAGCAGAAGTCCCACATGTTTCACAGCTGCCACAGGCACTCTCCTTCTCCAGAGGTAGGGAATGTTGCTACTTCAAGACTTGAAAGAAGTTGCTGATACACAGTGGGAACTGTGTATTACTGCTCAACTTGAGGTAGGAGTTCTGAATGCTCAAGTTCAGCATGTTCTAAGCAGCTGTCACATCTGCAGCCACCACTAAACATCCTTATAGCTTTGGAGAACACATACTAATCATGGTTTCTCCTTGCCAAAGTATTAAAAAAGAATTAAAATGAGCTTGTAATAAAAAACCCTCAGGTAACCCACAATGTTTCCAAATCAGGACAAAATCATTTTTTTCTACCATGACTACACTGCATTAAGTGTCAAGACTTCTACAGCTTAGGAAATTACATGTTTAACAAAACTGAAATACTTAATCCTGGTCAGGTTTTGCCATATATGTGCAGGTACTCCACTTGACAGGTTATTTTTTGTTTCTTAATGTCCAGATTCAAAGTGAACAAACATTAAGTGTATTGCCCCCATCTGCATTTGTCCTTGTCAGTTAAAATTTGGATGCAGTTTTTCTATACTACTTCATTCTTTCTTTTTCCTTCTTGGAAATTATGCAACTTAAAAACTCTAAAACCTGTGCTTGGAAACAACGACCCCTTAGAAACCTGAAGTCATGAAGTATTTGCTTCCTTAAAATTCCGTACGAGTAGGAGTGACCCTTATGAACCCTTTTATTAAGGCATTTTTCACACCTCTCATACATATAATCTTTTCTTTATACAGCACTATCATAATCTCTCTCAAAAAAGGTTATTAGGAAGATCATATATGTAAGAAACTGAAGAACAACACGTCAAACTTACCAATACACCTTTGATCCAGCCAAACTTGACCACTCCTTTGCTATCCGGTGTATAAGTAGCAGCTGCTTCCCCAGCTGGTGTACTTTCCTCACCATTTGCATATCCATCTTCAAAAGGTTCCTTGGAAAATAAAAACAAAAAGTTTATATGTGATGTGATTGACAGAGCAGAGTGAGCATGTGATGTTGTAAAAAACCAAACATCTACTTGTGTAAATAGAACAATAGAGAATGACATGGCACAGGTTTGGAGCCGTTTCTTTATATTCCTTGCATGATGCACATCTCAAATTTCAAGGAATGTAAAACAAACTGACAAGAGGAACTGTTAGCACTCAGAGTAATAACTATTTTCAGAATCAGTTCTACATCCCTAAAAAACCAAACACCTGGTCTCTTAGAAAAGGAGCTGAAAGATTTCAAATGCAGTGGCTTCTACAGCACAGGAAGTTTTATACTGCTCTGCCACAAGTTACAGGTCTCAGCTATAGCATTTCAGACTTGGCTGTCATTTGATCAATTTTTCAGGAAATAAATTATTCACTTCCCTGTGAACTATTCTACTATTCATTGTAAGGTGATGCCGTGAAAAGGAAGGGTGGGAGATTGGAATTTCACAGAAAACGAGGGAAGAGAAGTCTCCTCCCAAATGCTTTTTTCTGTTTAAACAGGAAGGATGACAGATGCAGAAAATATCAGCCCCATGGACAAAGACCAACTTTCAGGTTTTCTTTACAACTCAACTCTCAACCTCACAGCGCAGAAATCTTAACTGTTTAATATACAGTACAAACATATGTGTATGTACACTGTATATGGTTGCTTTTCAAGAGGTGGTTTTGTTTTGCCAAGCTAAACGCCAGGACATTTAAACTCAAATATTTCCTACATTTGCCATAAGAAATCTGTAAGAAGTACTCTAAGCAATGTTAGTTACTCAAGGCAACAAGAATTAAGAATGAACATATTAGAAAGACCCTGAATTCCCTTCAACAAACCAGCTCAAGAAGTGTGTTGTGAAGCAGCTTCCATCCCAGAGGGCTTAGCAAACATTTAAGCAATCAGAGGTTCAATCTCAGTGAAGTAAAGGGCAAAACTCCCATCTGCTAAGTAAGACACAAAATAGGCTGGACACAAATAAGGCTTTCAAGAAGTATGTTCTGTGCTGAAATGAAGCAGTAAGAAAGGATTCAATACAGTATCTCACATTAATCTTCCTCCTCCTGATACACTACCATCAGCACAGAGTCCAGAGGAAATACTTCTGGAACTGTCAGCTATGGAGTCATCCATATCCCCTTCGAATCAGCAATAAACATACAAATCAGATTATCTCAACTTTATCCAAACGTCATCAGCACAGATTCACAGTGCTTCTCTCACTGATACTGAATTATGGAATTCTCATAAAAACAGGTACACTGCAACACATCTGGAGATCCTGTAAGGCATAAGCTTCCCACCAGTAGGCAGAATCACGACCAGTTTCAAGATCATGACCTTACACTTGAAGAAAGTTATCTATGAATTTTCTTGCCTCCAGAAGGGATTAAAAAAAGATAGACATCTATGTTTTTCATAT
>NW_008675402.1:0-7287 GCF_000695815.1 Acanthisitta chloris
ACGCTTCTGTTGATCCGGCGCTGGCCCCTCCGGCCGCTGGAGGAGTGCGGCCAGTTTTGTTTCCACGCAGTGTCCTCTGTCCTCCCAGCACAGTGTGAAGCACGTCTGTGTTACATCCGCCCCCACCGTTCCTCAGGCACACAAACTGGAGTCTCGCTTCAGCCCGCACTGGGTTTTCACACCGGCAGTTCCCTGATGTTGCTATAAACAAATAACAGGGAGTGCAGGAACTCAGACACATCTCATCAGACAGTCGAGATGTTTTGAAATCGAGCAAAAACTGCCACATCTCGGCCATCACGCGAGTCAGGAGGAGCAATTTCCAAATAATTAAAGCCAGTACAATAAAGCCCTTAGACATTATTGATGTTAACCCGTTAGGTATCATGAAGACTTTGACAAGTAGGATTTGTACTGGGCTTAGGGCATGTTTCCTATGCATATTAAGATTTTTTTATGCAATATAAGACAACTTATCCCCAACTAAAGTATTTTAATCTTATATTGCTAGGCTTTAGCTCTATTAGGAGTTGCCTGACTGACATCCCAGGCAACTGACTGAGAATGTATATGTGCATGCACTCTGGTTTTGAAGAAATGTTATATCCTTTTAAGTGTAAAAATACCAGCGAAATTCTATCCCTTTAAGGATAAAAGTCTAGCCAACATATTTCTCTATCATGCCAACAGAGGCAGCCAAAATTCTTGAGCAGACAAGGCAAGTCATGGAAGAGATTTCCCCATCCAAGCAAGCAAAGCCTGACACTTCTTTAACATCAACTTCCTACAGGAAAGACACAAACACAACTATAAGTAAGCTCATTTGTCAAACAGGTTGGGGAGAACTGTGACACCATGAAAAACACCAAGAGGGGATTGCTTTCCAAATTAAGTCAAGTCCTGTCAAAAACTGGTTTCTCAGCACAGCCTTGGTCCTTCCACAAAGTTTTTGAAATCTCAAACACCTCCATATCCTGATAAAAGATAGCAGAGTTGAGGACAGGAGAAACCTGAACTTGAGCCGCTGTCGTGTTGCAAGACATCGCAGCCCATGCTGCCGGCAGCAGCTAGTCCTGTGGGGGTGGGTCACCAAAAAAGAGAGCATGCCTTGAGAGTAAAATCCTGTGGACTTTGCTGGGATTCAGCTGTACATCTCGCTGTAGAGCCCTCTGGTGTCTTCTGCACCTCAGTGCAGTAGCTGCTCTAAACTCACCTTTCCATTTGGTAGGAGAAGGAACGTACCACCAGCACTGAACTCCTCAGGACAGTTATTTTTCTAACAAACTCCATTCCCCCGACTCTGTCCTTATGCTTTCACAAAATGCCACAACTGCACATGCTGAGCACACATCACACAGGGGAAAGGTCACCAAGCAGGTCAAACCAAGCAGGTCAAACTCAGAGAAAGACAAAGTTTGGGAGGTTTTCTAGCCATTGTTTTGTAGGCCTTCAGAGAGACATGTGGTGGGCATCGAGGGAAGGTGGAACAAGTGATCTGGGTGGTTTATTCACCAGCCTTTGTTAAAAGATTCTGCAGAGGTCAACAGGAGCCTTAGGTATTGCATCATTTTTAGGCTACATTAACCATGCACTGAGATGAACAGGATAAATGAGAAGTGGACAGTTGTCTCAAGTTCCATGGAGACACAGGCATTTGTATTGCTGTCTCAGAGACAGTTTGTACTACAACAGGTTGTGTCTTTTGTTGTTTTAATTCAGAAAGCAAAATATTGGGCCTTACTGGAGGTTTTGTAGTTGCAACCTTAGACATGGCACTTTGATTCCCAGTCACACTACCAGTTCGGAAGATGTTGCAATGCTTGGACACACCAAAGGCATGTCAGCAGCACCAGGCCGGTTTAAACTTTCGAAAGTAGCATTGAGAGCTTCTGACTCATTTGTTCAGAAGTCTAATTGTCTTCTCATTGAAAGGCCTGGAAGTTCAAATCAGTTCAATGTGACCAATCTGGATCTCCGATGATCTTTTAGTACCTGAAGAATTTCACCTGCTCAGGTGCAGATACCTTGGCTGCTGCATCCTAAAGTGAGCTTCAGCATTATTTGGGAAGTTCTCCTTGGACAGGGTGACTTTGTTCTTTAAACCACCCTGGGAAAAGACAGGATCAAACAGTTTGGAGGGAAACACACCCCTGCAACTTGTCCAGTGCCTGCATGGAATGAGCTCTGGAGACAGTCCTTAGCTTTAATCCGGAGAGGGCACCACACCTCTCCTGGCCTCGGAGGAAAGGCAGGTGTCTGCAGCTGTACTCCACTCAGCAAGCCTTACAGCCAGGGTCATTTGCCTGTTAGACAAAAACACTCACTGCAGAAAACAAAGTCCCTTTATAAGTCAAGGCTAGGCAAAAACAACTTTAAGCTTGTTGGAGACAGGCACATCAATTATTCTTACAGACAATTCACACAGGGACTGATTAAGTACCATTCCAGGATGATAAGTGCCAGCAAAAACTCTGAAAGAGGGAAATTGAACCACATTTTTAAAAGGTGCTTAAGGGAAATTTAAGTGAATGCAAACTTGGCATTTTTATGGGGAGAGCACTAAGTGCCACAATTCTTTCCTTCCCCTTCCAGTCAACTGCCTGCAAATGGCATTTTCTTGGGATCCACAGGGAAAACATGACAGCAAACAGGTTGCCAGACAGAGCAGGAATATGCCTAGAATCAGGCCACTCCATACAATTTCTGTATTCAAAATTCATTGCACTGCACTGCAAGAACAGCTCAGATCAATAGCAGCATTCGCAGGATTTCCCAGTGCTGTCTCCAGCTGCTAGAAACAAGCAGCAAACCTTATAACGGCCTTGCTTATATTGCTGGTGAAGTCAATGTGCTAATGTTTCTAATCACAGGGGGTTAATTTACAAAGCAAGGCTGTAATCCTGTACCAGTAAAGCAGGTGTGAAATGTACATCCCTGGCAGAGGAGCCTTTGGGGCTGCAGCATGTGTACAGTCTGCTGCGAAGAAGACGCCTGTCAGACGAGGAACCAAGCACTGGCATCAGGTAGCATCATCCCTGCAGGGCCACTGGGAGACTGCTGCCAACTGTTTAGACAAGCAGGCTCAGGGAGATGACTCTGGTGTTGCTCCTCAAACATATACAACTCCAAAAGCAGTGGGAATGAGTGACGCAATGAGGCCACCGGCTTGCCAGCTGGAAGGGAGGCACTGGTGTTGCCTCCAGCGTGAGTGGGAGGGAAGAACACATGGCAGCTGGATGCCACACCACCCGCTTTCTCCCCAGTCGGCTCCATCCTGCTGATTTCAGCAACAAGCTGTATTAGGACCCCCGGCACGGACTCAGCAGGAGCTATTGTCCCATAGAGAGGCAAGGTTCAGCGAATGAGCTGCTCCCTCACAGATGCTAAGGGAAAGATCTGCCCCTAAATTTCAGCTGACTATTGCTTAGCCAGGGGCAGACCCAGGGCTGTATTCCTCTGCTGTGCAAGGGCAGCAGCTCCAACTTCCCAGAGAGCTCAAAACCCTTCCCAACTTTGTTCCTGCAGCCCCCACCCAGCCCACCCTGTGCTGAGAGTAGAGGTCTATTAGAGGTGTGTAGACTTGTGTCTGACACAGTGGGGAGCAATTACTTAGGATTTCTCAGAAGAACTAGCCGAGGACACTCAGGGAAACTGCCACCCAAAACCAAATCTCACCTCATGCAACGAAGCTGTGGAGCCCATGGCCATGGCACGTTTTGGAAGCCAAGAGCACAAATTCTTTCAGAAAGGGAGATGGCAAATTCCTGGAGGCGAAGGCCACTGGTAACTATTAAACACAACGATGCACATGCAATCTTCATCTCAGAAAGTTTCTCAACAGCTGTTTGCTGGGGAGGTTATGCCAGGGACACTTTTTGTAATCACTCAGTTACACATGGGTCTGCATTGGTAGCTGTGTAAGGTGAGATACTGCACTGCAGAGATGGGATCAAAGCCCTCAAGGCAGTCCTTTGGTTTAAGCATTTACTTCCACACCAGCCAAGGGCACTACCATCAGTTCACAAGCGCAGCTTGGTTCAGAGGTTGGCACAGCCAACACAGCGATACTTACTGTCTTTACAAGAGGTTGGATCTTGTCCTTTGTTCTAAGACAGAATCAACTGCAACCTCTACATGAATCCTGACAGGTTTTTAAATTCTTCTTTTCTTAAAACCACCCATGACAAAGACTAGACCACTTCCCCAGATGTTTCCAAGTCCAAGTAGTCTTACTGGTTGAAACAGCCTTCCTTAACACTAACCTAACCTTTACTTTGGTACAAATGGAAAGAATGAAAAGATGTTCCCAGATATTTTAGTGGACTGAATCTCTGCCTTGTTTTCTCTTAAGCAGTATTAAAAGCACATATAGAGTCAATCAGAACACATATGCAGTTAGCCCCCAGCCAGCAGATATAGGTTCCTATAGTAGTATATTAGTTTCATAGTATGTTAAGGGATTGGACTTCATCTAGTCCCAACCCCCTGTCCTGGAAAGGGACATCTCCCACCAGAACAGGTTGCTCAAGAATTCGCCTAACCTGGCTTTGAACACTGCCAGGGTTGGGGCAGCCACAGCCTCCCTGAGCAACCTGTGCCAGTGTCTCACCACCCTCAGAGGAAAAAAACCTTTTCCTAGTATCTAACCTAAATTTCCCTCTTCCAATCTACCCCCATAACTCCTTGTCACTGCAGTTCCTAACCAAGAGTCCCTCTGCAGCTTCCCTGGAGCCCCTTCAGATCCTGGCAGGTTGCTATGAGATCTCCACACAACCTTCTCTCCTCCAGGCTATCTCTTCTCTTAATGCACTACACCACTCCAAAAAGCATAGCAGTGTTTGCATGCTTTATGTGCAGTAAGATTATGCATACACACCACATTTTGATCCAAACTAAAAGAAACAGGAATAGCAGGCTTCCAAGAGGACAGAGACAAGGAAAGACTCTGTTCAGCCAGTGGTAATTTCCGTTCCCACCCAAGACACAACAAACCTGCATAAGGGATATATGCATGGGTATATGAGAAAACAATTTAAAGGAAAAATCTAAAGTGACAAATATGCTTGAGCTCAGCAGTGGCTGTTGAGTCCTTTAGTCTTCACTTGGGGGGATGTCCAGCAGAAGAATGTTTTAAGTTACTCTACTGTTTATGTAATTGCTTCTATGTCACTATGACTTGGTAGTTCATCAATGATGATTTTGTCTCCTCAAGGAGCAGAGGTTCAGCCTCACAGTTAGCCATGCTTTCTGCATCCTGATGCTGTGAGGAGGTGACAAGTAGGTCTGACACTCACTCAGCCCCTCATATGCCATGCAGCGTGTCTGATCTCTCCTGAGGGGTTGTATTCATTTGTTCTTGCTTGCAGTTTAGAAGTCAGTTCTGATTTTAAAAGAAAATAAGTATTTAGTAGGTTTTAAATATGATTCTCTGAAGTACTGTTGTCCATACATAGTTTTACATGCAATTCTAGGAGGTATAGGTTTGACATTAGGCAAATGTGCAATGGGAAGGGTGGGAAGAGGACATGAGTCATGCTCTCCACTTTGCCCACTCCTGGTGATTTCTTTCAAAACAGAAATTACTAGAGAAGGTTGTCTTAAAATCCATTCACACCTCTGCTTCTTGCCAGTACTTTGGGCTAGCTTACATTTCTGCTATTAAAAAAGCATGGTGTCAGGGAAATCTGTTCCCAGCCAGCACTATTTGATGAAGGAAAGTCCTATGTAGGCATCCTCAATTTCCCCATCTAATCTTTTTTTTTTCTTGAGGGGGCATTTTCAAGTAGGCAAAGCATCTTGACATCCACAAAGGTGATCTCCTCTGCACCACAAGCTTCTGTCTTCACTGTGCATGCCACCACAGCTGAGGTCCTGCTTCCTGTGTCTCCCAGACCCTCCCTCGCCTTGCAGAGCTCACTCAGCACCTCACTGACTTGTAGGTGGGTGAGCAGTGAAACAAGCAGCCTCAGGCTGTGGATCAGCCAGCACCATCTCAGTGAGGAACAGCTCTTCCACCATCACCCAGGAAATTCCACCAGCTCCAGGAAAAAACTTCCCACAGAGGTTCCCAATGTCACTTCTTTCCTATATAAGCAGGCAAGGTATTTTTCCCCTTCCCCCTACAGTAACTGGGGAAGGCATTAGTGAGCTGCAGGCCTACACAACTGCAAAGCATGATTAAGATAAGAGAGGAATAATTCCCTGATTTTAACTGAGAACATTCTATTTGCAGGCAAATCCCAAGAAAAGCACACACACAAAAAGTCATTTTAATATGAAGGGTTTGAGTTTTTTTTCTTAAAAAGTAAGAAAATAAAACATAGACATTTTGGCATAAAACAGCATTTAAGGAACTGAACAGTGTTGTGCCAGTCCCTTTCCTTTGTCCTTTCCTTTGCATATTTTCCTCTCAGTTCCCTTCAAAAGTTGGTCAAAGCTCCATTTTTTTACCATTACAGCATTCTGTTCATTCCTTGACTGACCAAAAGTATTGCTGAAATGCTTATAAATAAATTAGCAAAAAAACCCACCCCACCCAACTCACCTCAAATCTAATAAGAACTTGCTCCAGGAAAACTCATATTGCTGTCAGTGGTTTCCTTGCAGATATTACCTCACTGCAGTCTACCAGGTTCAACAACAAACAGTATTTGGCACATATAAGAGACAAGGAACATTCTTGCTAGAAGCTTACATTAAAAAAAGATGAAAAATGAAACTGTATATGTAGCAACATATAATGCAAATATATAATTTTTTTAAGGTTAGTAGTAATTGGGGGTTTTAAGATTAACCCTAGGGAGCACCAGGCCATGAGAACTGACATTTCCGAGCTCCATCACAAGGTGTGGTTTGTGCGTGGGGCTCTGATATCGTGTAGTGTGGCCCAACACAGGTCCCTGGTGAGTCAGAAATGAAGGGTAGAGCAAGCTGCAAAGGGAAAGGCCAGTTATCTGCTTCAGGGAATGTGACCGTACAAGGCTAGGGTTGGTTTAGTAGAACTTCGGACTCGCTCTGCAGGGACAGTAGGCTCCACACAGGAACAGACATCTCCTGCAAACTGTGAGTTTTCAGGAATTGGAAACTTATTGTAGGCCCCAGATTTCACACATGGTGAATCACAGAATTGTAGAATTTTAGGTGGTGGAATGGACCTTGGAGATCATCCAGTCCCAGCCCCCTGCCCTGGGCAGGGACATCTCCCACCAGAACAGGCTGCTCAAGACTTCATCCAGCCTGAACACTGCCAGGGCTGGGGCAGCCACAACAACAACCAAGAGGGGAGAA
>NW_008675402.1:7394-7623 GCF_000695815.1 Acanthisitta chloris
TCCTAGCACAGAGTCCCTCTCCAGCTTCCTTGCAGGCCCTTCAGATCCTGGAAGGTGCTCTGAGGTCTCCACACAACCTTCTCTTTTCCAGGCTGAACAGTCCCAACTTCCTCAGCCTGTCTTCATAGGGGAGATGAAGGTTTGAGCAAAACAGAAAATGCTTGTGGGAAATCTCTCCCTCTAGTTGACCCATAATCTCTGTTTTCTCCATACGCTCCTCCTCTTTCCC
>NW_008675402.1:7644-43676 GCF_000695815.1 Acanthisitta chloris
ATTTATGGTATAGAGAGATTATGCTGTATATACTTTATCCTGCCAGCAACCTACTGGAGTTTCACGTACTTTAAGAAATATGAGCTACCAAACTGCCTCTTCCAATTTTTGTAATTTCTAGTATACCTTACGTTTGCAGATGCCTAAAGGCTCTGGAAGCAAGCAATGCAGATGCAGGGGGAAGGACTGGGAACTGTTTCTGCTTCACATCACAAGCTCTCAAATGACCTGTATCTTATTTAGAAACCTGTCAAAACACCCGTCCAAACAAGCAGCTTTTTGTCCTTTCAGTGTTCCGTGTTGTATATCTAGATATACCACAATGCTGGGCATACCCTGATGTCAGTTGCAAAGGTAAAACAACATTTCCAGTACCTGAAGCAGGGAGGGGCTGGGAAGGACTTGACAGCTGCTGGTTGCTTGAAGGAGGCTGTAAACACAGGAAAAGAGTCTACCCCGAGCCTGGGAAAAGAAGTGGGTTAAGCACACACACAGTTTTATCCTGTAGTTACAAGGACTGTGGAAGGGAAAAGTTAATAACACACTTACCTGCTCCTGTCCCCTGCGGGCAGGGCTTGTGTGCAGGAAAGTGTTGATAAGCGGCTGCTAAGCATATGCTGCACAAGCTAGGTGGGGCACTGTTTGTAAGCACAGATGGTTTAAACCCTGTTAAAGACTGACCCTGTGATTTTTTTTCAGCTGAGTTTAAGGCAGCAAGATAAGATCTCCACAGACTCCCAATGCACTAATGTTACCCTCCAAGCACAGAAGCGCTGTTGGTGACAGCCCATCATCTGGGTTAGGAAGTCTCTGAACCCTTGCACCTCATGGTGCTCCTGGACCTGGACAAATCACTTCATGTAGCTGAGCCTTTACTTTCCAGCTGTAAAATGGAGATAATTATATTTACCTTCTTCATAAAATGCATTACAAATGCTAGACAACAGCTAAGTACTATCATGAGTATTGTATAAAATGATCCATTATAGCCTCTGGATGCTGGAGAAGAAATGAATGATGGCTGGAGTCCACATAAACACTGTGTTGGATCAATGCAGGCACTATTACAATGTTGATCTGGTCTCCTAGTGTGTATTCCCACAAATCCACATGGGGATGAAATATCCAAACATATCTCTTGGCTGACAACTGACTGAAGCTGTTATAGGGAGAAAAAAAAATCTAACCCCATTGCACAAACTACACTACATAGTTCCTGCTTTGATCACAGAAGGCAAAAAGGGTTTTTGGCCAAGTTTTCTGCATATGAAGAAAATTGTTTTCAGTTTGTTTTGGAGATTATTTTTGCAATGAGCCATCTGAGTTTGATATGAAGAAGGCACCCTACCAGCACATTTAAATGTTTAACGCTGTCAAACCAAGGCACTCATCAGCTTTAAAACTTAAAAGTTGTCTGGGAAAAAAAGCACTGTCCCATTTGCTGACAATGGGAAAGAAACATCCCAAACTAACCTCCATGCAAGCTCAGATGAACAGCTTCTGTATTCCATCAAGCACAGAGGCAAACTGGAGAAGGAAGTCAAGGTTTTTCTAGGAAAGCTGCGGGAGAAACCATCTTAATTCTAGGCTGTGCTAAAAGACAGTCTGAAGTCCACTTGCTACTTTGTGGTTGAGAAACCGTCTGCTTCCAGCCCTCCCTCTGCACTCCAGTCATCACCAGTCCATGCCAATTAGAGCCTTAGAGGAGCTACCCACAAAAGTAAAATACATGTATGGTATTCAAAAGAAATGCTAACATTTCATTCTTACAGTACCCCAACTCTTGCATTTTTAACAAGGGTGTGTGACAGACATGCTTCACCCACTGGTGAGCAGAGATTAGTTGCATGTCACACGCTTGCCCTGGATGGTGGGTACCAGCATCTGCAACACCCCTGCGCTGCCCAGCTCACAGCCCAGCAGACATGGAACTGCAGGGATGGTAGACACTGCTCTGCCTTTTCCAAAGTACTACAGCAAGGAAGAAGAGGAGTGGGTTTATATGGATGTTTCCTTATAAAATGAGGCTGGTGGAGAAGCTTGCACAGCCTCTGCAGTCACAGGATGCTGCAGAGCCCTGTTGGCTCGGCCATCCAGATAAGCATGTAGGAGGTGGACTCCCTGGGGTCACCATCTGTACAGTACACCTGTGGCAACCTCACCAAGCACAGCAAGGTCGGCATGGTAGCTGTCTTGAAGGACAAGCTCATCAAGGTCCACACAACATTTCACTTCAGGGAACACTCACAGCTTGCCGCAGGCTGGTTCCTAAGTGCCAAGGTGGTTACTATAGTCCTTCTCAGGGCATTTCAGCTGCTTCTCAGGGCATTTCCAGGGCTGCAGTGCGCAGCATTTAACTAATCTCCTAATTAGAAACAGAAGCCTTCATTTCAACATGATACCTTCCTTCCTTGTCCTCTACATTTTAAGCCTCATGTTGCATTTCTCAAGGAGACCTGTTGCTCATGGTACATTCTCATCTTGTGAAGGAAAAAT
The DNA here is from genome assembly GCF_000695815.1 of Acanthisitta chloris. Lineage (NCBI taxonomy): Eukaryota > Metazoa > Chordata > Aves > Passeriformes > Acanthisittidae > Acanthisitta > Acanthisitta chloris. Next base: position 10,141 of record NW_008675402.1, read on the forward strand.
GCCCCAGTGACATACCAGCCGATAGAAGGACTACATATCTCAGTGAGACTTTGATTGTCTTACACAAAACAGCACACAGTCCAGTCATCCTCCAGAACAACAGGGTATGCAGGAATAAAAGTCCAGGATTCAGATTTTCAGTCATGTGGCCCAAAATCAGAGGCGCAGCCTGAGGTTTTGTAAAGACCTCATATATTCCCTTTGGTCTCAGCTGCTGTTTGAAAAAGACAGTTTATCCAAGGCAGGGAAAAAACATGCATCATATTGAACAGTTAAAATCTGCTACATCAAAAAATATCGTGGTGTTTTGCCCACACATATTCAAGCATCTCTGCCCTATGAAGGCAGCAAGTTCCCACTCAGGATGTGTAGAACTCATTTAAACACTGAAATAATTCTCCTACCATAGTCCAAGTTTCTTATTCGGAAGGGATGACATTTATTCAGTTGGCAAAATAATCCCAGCAGCACATATTGTGCCCCTTTCACAGCTTCTGGAAGAAAGCCCAAAATACACATTCTTACTGGTATAAAAGCTTTTTTGTAGTCAATGGAAAAAAGTGTTTGGAAGGGGTTTCCATATACCCATATCACAAGATGCATAGGCCTGATTTCTCTTTGCATGGTTCAGATTGTAGAAAGTCATGTAAAGGAGTGGTAAAAAGGCCTTTAGTTACATGTTACAAAACAAAGTGATTGCAACAGGATTGAAAAGTGGCTTTGCTAATGGGAACCAGGAGGCTAATGTCAGTCTTTTCAGTTGTTTGACAATAGCTAAATCAAGAAAGATCCAAAGGCAAATGGAAGAACCAGTGCTTCACACATCCACCCACAGGCACAGAAACTTGTTTCCTGGGATGAGTCTCTGCCCCAGCACAGTAATTCCCAGCCACACTGGGGACACTGTCTGTGCCACAAATGGCATCAGGGAACTGACCTGCTCGCAAAAATAAAGTGGAGAAAGCAAAAGGGAAAGGGGAGGGCATGAGATCCACTCTGTGATACAGTTCATTGCTGGAGCAAGTCCAGAGGAGGTCACCAAGTTGCTAAGAGGGCTAGAGCATCTCCCCTGTGAGGACAGACTGAGGAAGTTGGGGCTGTTCAGCCTGGAGTAGAGAAGGTTGTGTGGAGACCTCAGAGCACTTTCCAGAATCTGAAGGGGCTCCAGGGAAGCTGCAGAGGGACTCTGTGTTAGGAGCTGCAGTGACAGGACAAGGGGTAATGGATTCAAACTGAGGGAGGGGAAGTTTAGGTTAGATATTAGAAAAAAACGTTTTTTACTATAAGGGTGGTGAGACATTGGAACAGGTTGCTCAGGGATGTGGTGGTTGCCCTGACCCTGGCAGTGTTCAAGGCCAGGCTGGATGAGGCCTTGAGCAACCTGATCTAGTGAGGAGGTGTCCCTGCCCAGGGCAGGGGGAGTTGTGACTAGCTGATCTCTAAAGTCCATTCCAACCCCTAAATTCTATGATTCTATGATTCACAATAAGAAGCTTCTATCATGGAAGGGAGGGAGGATCTGTATCTTTATAAAACCTTAAATTGAATTTACCCTCTGAAGCATGATGGTTTTCCACCTCAGCTCAGCAAGTGGATACTAGTAGTCAGAAGCTACTGTAAGTATAAAGTGGCCATCATTGCTTTGCTTTCACTGTACGTATTTCACTTGAAGTGATGGGTTTTGGGTATAACACCTCTTTTTTACTTCTGTGGATGTATTGGAGCCACTCACAAGGCTACAAATTGGAGAACTTTCTCTTTGTATCAGCTTGCTGCACAAAGAGATGACATTTTGATGGCCAAAGGTTTTCTGGGAAAGAAAATGTCACTTCGGAGACTGAAATGTCAGTTTAGTCAAGTTGTTCATAGGCACAAAAGTGAGGAGAGGTGAGCACCCAAACTTCAAAGCAGCTGAACCATTGCTTTCAACACCTCTTGACTTGCCACAACTTTATATCAAAATTCTTCAGGCTCATTTTGAAAGTTTTTAATGCTCAAAGCCAAAATGTACATATGATACAAAATGTTTGCTTCACCCACGAACTGAAAATCTATTATTCACCCTGTTCTGCTTGCCTGGCTAAGTCGGGGACAGAATCTGCTGAACTGAAAAGGGCTTAGGCAGAAAAAAAGTTCTTCATTAGAACCTCATCTCTCAGCAGGTGGATCCTTTGTGCATGATCTAAAAAGCAGTGTATTATGACTTTCCATATACACTTGAACTGAGAAGTTTTTGTGGGATTTTTGTCTTATCAACAGCACCTTGTGAAAAATGTCAACTCTTTCCAAATCTTTATCATTTCACTGAAAGGATTATCCTTAATTTCAGAGCTGGAGTCAGTTTATGTATGGTTTGATCATCTGTTTCTCCTTTCATAGAAATGCTATCAACACGAACAGCAGAGCAGCCCTGTCACACAGGATTAATGGAAGAGTGTGGTGCTGCTTGTGGAACAGCAATATTGTACCATATGAATAAACACTGAAACTGGAATGATTTCTCTAAATGTTTCAGCATTCTAAGTACAAAGTAATAACCCTGTCAGGAACAATATTCACTGCTCTCTCATCTGGCTGTGATGGAATGAGTGGCAGTCTCCTGGGAAGAATGCAGGTGTGTCCATGGTGGAAACACAGCATGAGATCGTGTTAAAGCAAAAAAGCAAACAAATCCCTTGGTCACAGGACAGGGAGAAAAACTTAATACTGCTTGGAAAATCAGCACTGCTTTGGATATGGCATTTGTTTTGGTTTCCTCATGAGAAGGATAATGCAATATGTGTACGTATTTCTGTATCAGACTAAACGTATTGTCGAATTTGGTAGAAGATGAAAACCAGAGTCTGTGAAATTGAGAGTTAGGGCAGGAACAAACAGTGGACAATGAGGAAAGTCTCACTGAGTATTCTCTACCTTAATAAAAAATCAAGGAGGGGCAAAGCCTCAATGAAGGATGAGACTTAAAAATCATAGAATCATAGAATATAAGGGTTGGAATGGACCTTACAGATCATCTAGTTCCAACCCCCTGCCATGGGCAGGGACACCTCCTCACTAGATCAGGTTGCTCAAGGCCTCATCCAGCCTGGCCTTGAAAACAGCCAGGGTTGGAGCAGCCACCACGTCCCTGGGCAACCTGTGCCAGTGTCTCACCACCCTCACAGGAAAAAACTTTTTTATCACATCCAACCTAGACTTTCCCTCCTTCAGTTTGAACCCATTACTCCTTTGTCCTATCATTGCAGTTCCTAACACAGAGTCCCTCTCCAGCTCACTTGTAGCCCCTTGAGATCTTGAAAAGTTGCTCTGAGGTCTCCACGCAGTCTTCTCTTCTCCAGGCTGAACAGCCCCAACTCCCTCAGTCTGTCTTCGCAAGGAAGATGCTCCAGTCCTCTTATCAACTTCGTGGCCTCTTCTGGACTTGCTGCAACAGTTCCATGTCCTTCTTATGTTGAGGACACCAGAACTGTGTGCAGTATTCCAGGTTGGGTCTCATGAGAGCAGAGTAGAGGGGAAGAATCACCTCTTTTGGCCTGCTGCCCACACTCCTTTGGATGCAGCCCAGGATTTGTTTGGCTTTCTGGGTTGCTAGTGCAAACTGATGACTAATGGTGAGCTTCTCATTCACTGTCCCTTCCGAGTTGGGGGTTGGAATGGACCTTACAGATCATCTAGTCCCAATCAGTATATATCATAAAAAATTATTCCAGTGCACCTCACAAACCCAGAACTAATTCTGAGGCATTACCAGGGTGGGGGAAGGTTACTCAGCCATTTTTCAAGTCTGTTAAACTATTTGCCTCTGGGTTTCCATGTGTGTTCATTTTAAGAAGCATCAGCCAGAAGATGCTTGATGCTGAGAAAATTGTAAGAATCTAGTTCTTCCAAGCTGCCCCAAAGCCACTGCTTAGAGCACTGAAATTTTGGAAATGTCAGGTCAAGAGACTTGCATAGAGAAAAAGAGATGTGCAATTACACTGCTTATCCTATCTACTGAAAAACATTTTGAACCCCAGTCGTCTTTGACATAAAATCTTCCCCCACAACATATTGCCGCCCAGTAGCATGTGTTACGGAGCATATTTAAGACTTCTTCGGAAGAAGCTAAGATCAGACACTGCCAGAAATCAGGTATTCAATTAAATGGTCTCATGCTTCAAGACAGTATGGCAAGGCTACATCTTAATGAAAAAATTACCGCTGTGGGAACAGCACGGACTAAATGTTTATGGAGAGAGAACTTTCACATGAACATTGTGGATATTTGCATGTATGTCCTGAAAAGGACAGCCACGAACCTGTTTGATGTGTCCCTTGAGCTCTCTTCCAGTCTCCAAACACATTCTAGCCTGTCCCAGGAAAATCAGAGGAGAGACAAAAAGTGTCTGTACTGAGGTAAGGGCTTTGCAAGAGGCAGTTGCACTCCAGATATGACTTTCCAAGAAGCTGCAGTGCTGGGACTATGGCTTTGAGTGTTGTTTTTGACAACGGTGCAGGTTAGTTGCCTTTGTTGTTTATCCACTCTTCTCCTCATCTGCTTATAGCCATGTATCATAGAATCATAGAATTTTAGGGGTTGGAATGGACTTTAGAGATCAACAAGTCCCAACCCCCTGCCCTGGGCAGGGACACCTCCTCACTAGATCAGGTTGCTCAAGGCCTCATCCAGCCTGGCCTTGAACACTGCCAGGGTCAGGGCAACCACCACACCCCTGGGCAACCTGTTCCAATGTCTCACCACCCTTATAGTAAAAAACGTTTTTTCTAATATCTAACCTAAACTTCCCCTCCTTCGGTTTGAACTCATTACCCCTTGTCCTATCATTGCAGTTCCCAACACAGAGTCCCTCTCCTGCTCACTTGTAGGCCCTTCAGATACTGAAAAGTTGCTCTGAGGTCTCCACGCAGTCTTCTCTTCTCCAGGCTGAACAGCCCCAACTCCCTCAGTCTGTCTTCGCAAGGAAGATGCTCCAGTCCTCTTATCAACTTCGTGGCCTCTTCTGGACTTGCTGCAACAGTTGCCACAGAGTGGAGCTCCTCTGGACTTGCTGGACACAGGGAGTGTGTCTTGTTGGACTTGCTCCTCTGGACTTGCTGGATACAAGTGCTTGTCTGGACTTGCTGGACAACCTGTGCCGGTGTCTCACCACCCTCATAGGGAAAAATGTTTTTCTAATATCTAACCTAAACTTCCCCTCCTTCGGTTTGAACTCATTACCCCTTGTCCTATCATTGCAGTTCCCAACACAGAGTCCCTCTCCTGCTCACTTGTAGGCCCTTCAGATACTGAAAAGTTGCTCTGAGGTCTCCACTCAGTCTTCTCCAGGCTGAACAACCCCAGCTCCCTCAACCTGTCTTCACAAGGAAGATGCTCCAGTCCTCTTATCAACTTTGTGGCCTCCTCTGGACTCGCTCCAACAGTTCCATATCCTTCTTATGTTGAGGACACCAGAACTGTGTGCAGTATTCCAGGTGGGGTCTCATGAGAGCAGAGTAGAGGGGAAGAATCACCTCTTTTGACCTGCTGTCCACACTCCTTTTGATGCAGCCCAGGATTGCATTGGCTTTCTGGGCTGAGCTCACACTGTAGCTCATGGTGATCCTCTGTGAGGTTCTCAGTGAAGAGAAATTATGACCAGCTGGGCAGAAGAATTCCTGTTACAAACACCAAACCTACTCCATCCCATCCTCCTTGCACAGCACCCTGCACCCTGGAAGGGCTGGGAGTGCAGAGTCAGGCTAGTGCAGTCATCCCTCTCATTGAAGAATGGGAAAATCAGGAAAATCCCTGGGAGGGAGAGCTCCCTAAGACCCATGTAACTGTAGGGATGGTGTACCTCTTGGCTAGATGCAGGCAGAGATGAGGTGCAGCTCTGGACAAGCACGTTGCTGCTCAGTGCATCCTGATTAACTCTTCCACAGCTGCTGTGCTTCTCCAGTGACATCCACTGCAGCACCCGTCTCAAATGTTACAGGCCTGAAAGCAGTCAAGTGACTCTATTTAAAACTAAAGAGGGAAGTACAAAGCTTTGAAGTTAGAAGGCATATAATGAATTCAGCAAAACTTTCTATTTCAAAGCCAGTTCTATTTGCAGAAGCCATCTGCCCAGAGAAAAGCTCGAACATGCACCTCTAACAGAAGTCAAAAGAGTCGAGGGAAACAGACCTTGCTGCGGATGTTTCACATCATCCATTCCCACAATATCCGAAATGTCACTTTGTAGCAGAGCAGCTTCCATCCTTACATCAATTACAACAGTTACATCTAGCCCCCCCCCCGAGTTGCTGGCATTTTAGGAGTCCAGTAGCTCCCAGCGATTTCTAATGAGATATGCTGATAAGACATCACTGCTTGTCCCTCCTAATGGTAACTGTGAGTCTCTGGAGCTTTACATTAAGCTACTGTCTTACTTAGCCCTTTATTGATCATTGATCTTCCTTTGTCCCCTTGCCAGCAGTCAGCTTTTAAGCCACAAATCCAGAGGCAGCTCCATCCAGGAGGACAAGGGGTAGTGAAATGTGCAGCCCTTTCTTTCACAGGAAAGGAGCACATCCCTTGAGATAGGTTATTGTCACAGGCATCAAATGCAATCCCATCCCTTGGGCAGAACCAGCAACAAAGGCATCTTATTCCAGCACCATCTTCCCAGAGCATCCATCAGCCAAGCTGGTTTGCAGCATGCAAGGGCTTACATTTCTGCAGCAGGAAAAAAAAGACATTGTTTTAGGAACTTGCTCGAAACAAGTCTGTATAAGAATTCCCTCTGATATCCGTAGTCTTTCATATGGCCCATAAGAGCCATTAAAATTCTGTCTGATAACTGGCTTCCTGAGAGTGTGAGAGCCAGGTGAGACCACGCCAGCCTCAGACTACCGATATTTCTCCTGGCTTAAAACAGACACTAAAATAAGCCTGGAAGACATCTGTGAAACCAACCTATGTCTTAGACTTTGAAGATTATTCTCTGATTCACAAGGAAGTGGAAAAAACCAGAGGTTATTCCCCTGGTAAAAGATTGAAAACCATCACTGGAAGCTTACATCAGCCAAAAGAGGCTGAAGAGATGTGTGAATTCTGACTGTCCACAGGTAGCATTTCCCCAAGTCTCTCCCTCAATACACTGCTGGTGTTTGCAGACCTGGTAGGATCATTACTGTCTTTGATAGTGAACAGTGACCCTAATAGAGGCAAAAGTTAGTGAGAAGAAGGAGGGTGTAAGCAGGCAGAGAGAGACAGATAATAGGACTGTGTAAGCCTTATTTTAGAAATCAGCTTAAAAACAGTTTCTTCTTATTTCCAAAATATTGACTTTCTTGTAATTTTCACAGGATACAGCCCATTGCAAATATATATAGTTCCCACTGTTGTGGTGTTTCATCTCATCAGAATATTTAGTGCATTTTGCTTTAAGACATTCCTGCCAAATAGTCATTTCTTCACCCATGGGTTTGGTTAAGACATTATCAGTCTTTGCTCACCTGCAGCCACTTCTATGCCTGTGGCATTAGGTGGGAAACCAGTCCTAGAGCCCTGCTGGAGCAGATCACTAAGCCCTTCTAGGAAAGGCTCTGTAGCATGTGAAGGAAGGAAAGTACAATGTGCATCCTCGATGGCCTTGAAATGGGAGCTTTTAGCTTCTGTATTTTTGTCAATCCAAATGATTGAGACAGGCTGAGGAGTTTGGGGACTGTTCAGCCTGGAGAAGAGAAGGTTGCATGGAGACCTCAGAGCACCTTCCAGGATCTGAAGAGGCTCCAGGGAAGCTGCAGAGGGACTCTGTGTTAGGAGCTGCAGTGACAGGCCAAGGGGCAATGGGAACAAATTGAAGGAGGGGAAATTTAGGTTAGATATTAGGAAGAAGTTTCTCCTGTGCGGGTGGTGAGACACTGGCACAGGTTGCTCAGGGAGGCAGTGTTCAGAGCCAGGTTGGATGAAGCCTTGAGCAACCTGCTCTAGTGCAGGGGGTTGGGACTGGATGATCTCAAAGGTCCATTCCAACACCTAAAATGCTATGACTTTAGGACTGATTGTTTTTCTGTGCCTGTAGCTGTGAAGGAGTGTGAGGATAGAGCTGTGCTGTGACAGTGATTCAGAGAGGTGCTTCAGAGCCCCTGTGGCACACAGAGACATGTAACAGTCCAAGGCACATTTATAACCCTGCAGTTTAAACTAGGTTGCAGGCACTGACACAAAATCCCCCCTGTGATCTTACTGTGACTCCAGGACAGGAAGAAACTGCACATTTACACACAGCCACTCTGACCTCAGCTGGGCTCTGGCTGCATGAAACTCCTCTTGGATAAGATCCTCACCAGTGCCTGCACTCCTAGGGGAGCAAATCTTCCAAGTTAACTTTGTGGTAGTCTCAGAACAACTTCTGTAAAAGAAAGAGCAGGCTCACTCAGTGACCATTCTAACAAGAATAAAAAAGTAATAAAGCCATTGGTATTCACAAAAAGAAGTTCTAACTGCAGCCTTTCATTCTGAATTAACACAGCATCCCAACAGGATCACAGACCCCGCCAAAGCCACCTGGCACCTTCTCCAGCTGCTGTCTGCCAGGACAAACTCACACGAGTACAATCACCTCTAAAATGCTGAGGGTCAGGTGCTTCTCACTATCTCTGAGTCGCCTTGTCCATCCCGCTGGAGCACGTCGCAGGAGCTGGTAGAAAACCTGCTGTGTTGCTGCTGATGCCTAGTGCTAATTGCACACAGGAGAGGCTGCTTCACATGGTGTAATCCTATCTCCTTTATCTTCTGGTTTTGGACAGTGTAATTTATTTCTTGCTGTTTTTTAGTTTTTTTGGGGGCTAATTTATTATCTGAATATCTTCACTCAGCAGGTTACCTCCTTCCCACTTCCAGGCCAGCTGTTGTCTTCGGAGGCACCGGACAGCCAGATGGACTGAGGGATGCACACGTATATCAACACCGCACTCCACTGGCACTGCTTTTTGTGAAAGGTTAAGAGAAGGATATGGCCAACACCAGTGGCTGGTTTTTTTCCCACCTTTTGTTTTTAAAATGGCAACCTCACACATGGTATGAGTTTATTCCAAAGAGAGCATTTCCTTCTCAAACTGTGATGGAACAAGCTGCTGCATGAATTGTCATTTGTTAGGGGTTAACACATGGCTACATTTTAATGCACAGAGGTGGGCACTGGAAGTAAGTGCCTTGTGGCTCCCAAAGTTTACATGGAAGGATGGGAGAGGGAACAGCATCAAAAGCTGAAAATATTTCTGCAAGTGGACAACAGTGGTAAGCTCAGGTTGAACACTCTGACCCCACACCACCGCTGTTGGGGCAGAGGATACCCTTTCCCACAGTGAAGCTGCCTTCCCATGGAGGCCAGAATGTTGGATTTCTAATCCAGGGGTACTTGCTCCCAGAACTTTTTAAGCATGTACACCAAGGAGTCAAGCAAGTAAAACCACAGCTGCCAAATTATTTGCATTCCAGCAACATACAACTGAAGTGCTAATACCTACCAGCTGTACCTACACATCAGCTTTTTGAAACTAAGGTAATTTCTTTGTTGTATCAAAAGGAGGAGAAGGTCAGCAAGCACACACTCAGTCCAGGCTCTGCACTGATGAGAGTGCTAGTGCAGGCTATTTGTTCTTTCCTGCTTTAGGAGGTCTGAAAAAGCAGGAGCTTGACTTGCTTCAGCACACCCTGACATTGAATTGGAAAGGGCCTGCAATAAAACAGCATCTCCTGACTGAGATGTGCTCTCAGCAGGGATCAAGGTCATATCTGCTGATTTTAATGACAGAAAATGAGCTTGTGACATATTACTTGTGCTATTTTTGCAGAGTTAACTTGGCCAAGAGATAATTAATGGAAGATGTGTGGTTGAGTCCCGTGTGCTGCTCCGAAAGTCTCAGGCTGTAATTGGTACCATTGGCTCTTGGAAAATAAACTGTCCTTCTGATCCAGCTCAGAAATCAAAACACAGCACCTCAAACAAAAGGCAAAGCGTTTGACTTTAGGAAATGGCCTTCTGAGAAAGCGATTTGTAAAATTCAGAATGTTTTAAGCCACTTTCTGGCTTCCAGTGCTATTACTCTCCTCAGTGTTGTGCTATATCCTCTGATTTCCCTGCCACGATTCTGTACTTTTTGTAGCTGGTGTCTCTTGATGACGCATTTTAATGCATTCAGCGCAGCCACACACTAGCATGAACCAGAGATCACCATATTTCTGCCTGTGGAGCTAGAGTAAGCATGGACCTGTGCCCAGACAGAGTTGGCGGTGGCTGGAAAACCAATACTGAAAGTCTAACAAGAGAACCGACAAAAAATCTGCTCCACTGAAAACATGGTGCTGGAGCAAATCTGTCATCTTTCAGTGTACTGAGGACTTTCAGGCAGCCCAGTTTTGGTGTCGGGAGCAGGCACCACTCTTCCTATTTCCCTGGCTCCTTCCCACATTCACAGTCACTCAGGAGCCATTTCCACACGTCCTACTTACACAGAGCAGGCAAAGCTGATAAGGAAGGAGTGGAGGGTCTGATAGTGCAGTGACTCTGCCACTGACTCTCTGTGTGGCCTCATCACACCATGGCTCAGTTTCTCCCCATAAAATGACTAAGAGCACTTCCCTACCTCCCAGGGGTTTGGGAGGATAAAACTAGCAACAGCCATGGAACACAAAGTTATTACAACCATCAGTCCAGAACGTCTGTCAGCTTGAGCATGTAGGCTGCTGTCAGAGGTGGTGCTGAGAGCATTCCCAACCCTGTCCTGTGCATGGAGCATGTGGATGCTTCTTTTCTATAGATGCCTCTAGGCTCAGAGGGGTGGACATCATACAAACTATACTCTGCCTCAGAAAGTAAATCTCTTTCATCAGGTTTCTTATTTTCCTCCAGAAGGCAGCAAAGGAAAACTGCCACCTCGGACGTACTGGGAGAAACTGAGCATGGGCTCACACCCTGCTCTGCCGCAGAGCCCTCCCCTGATGGGAAGAAGCTAAGAAGACATGTGAGAGCCATACTGGAAATCTCTGGTCCTCCCTCCTCCACAAAAGCAACAACTAGTTGTGGAAAGATGCTGTCAAACCCTACACCACATCAGTTCTTGCCGCAAGTGCTCCCTTGCCTCTAACCACCTTGAAAGGGAGCACAGTGTAAACACTAGTAAGATCTATTCCAGACGCCTGCTGTGGTGCATCAGTACAGTAATATATTAACTCTTAAAAGCCCTCTAATTTTAAGGAGAGCTCTGTACTTCAACTAGAAAAGGTTTTGCAGAGACCAGCAGAGTTTGTCTGATGCTAGGGAACCAGGGAAACATATTAACATCAGACTCTGTGGATAATGGAGAAAGTTATTCAGTGCTGCTTTGCAAGTACTTTGGATGACAATATTGCATATGTTGGTAATACTTTTCTCCTAATCTTTTCAAATATACATTTGCAATGGTTTGTTTATTGCTAGTTTTGCCTTGCAGTCAGACAAACTCAGGCTTTGCTTCAACTGGAGCTCCAACTCAGTAGAATAAGCCAAGTCAGACTGCAAGAAAGGCCATGGACAAACATGTCTACTTGATGCAAGAAGTTCAGGGGGTTTCTGGGAATGGTTTTGGGCATGATGTATTACATACAATCCCTCATTGAAGTATTACTTTGTAAAAAACAGAAGAAACCAACAGCTCAAAGAGGTACAAGGATCTGAGATGGGTACCAAGGCAGCCCATGGGGCAGGGAGAGGCAGAAGCAAGTACATAAGAGAGCTCAGCACAGCAGATGGGAGGTATTTACCTGCCAAAATACACAGGACTGGCACCATTCCCAATATATGCATCCCAGAGCCTGTCAGACCTCCCCTAAAAACAAGTTTCACAAGCAATGCTCTATCAGTCAGCCTGTCCTGCCTCCAGAGCTGGTTAACGAGATCAGCTTATGACCCACTGCATGTTCTAGGCAAAGGGAGGAAGAGGCATGTGTTACACCACAATTTATTTATTTGTTTACATGTCTTCAGCCATGCCATGTGCATACACTTACTGAGCTCTGAAGAAATCAGCAGAGACAGTAACTGTGCTTTCACAGCCAGCTGCTCCCATGCCTCCTTCCCTTGGGCAGATAGACAACATATACTTCTTTTTAATATCAAGGAGCCATCACAAACAAATGCCATGAAAATCTGGCTCTGAAACAGTGCTCAGAGCAAAAATTAGCCCTAGAGCAATTGGGTGTTTGGGCATGTTTCCCACTTTTTCATGCAGACATACTAAGCAGCAAGAAAGCTGGTAAAACCAGACTGCTGGGAACATCCCTGGTAGAGCAGAGACCTGGCTGCTGGGGGTCTGAGATGATTGCTCTGGAGGAGTTCTCCATGCTCCAGGGGAGGCATTGCAGCTGGAGGAAAAAGGGACACGTCTAGGGCAGGCTAGGCTGCCAGGAAGCCACAGCAAGGGTGACATGACATGGTTTGCAGACACCAGAGTATGTTCTTGTCCCAGAAACCATGTTCTCAACCCTGGTGTGCATCTATCCTCTTCTCATTCCTAAGCAGCACCACATGAAGTGCCCATCTGGAACAATCACCTTGATTTTAAAAAACCCCAACAAAACCCAAACCAATCAACAGTTCATGAACCCAGAGCTCCTGCCTTTCTCAAAGAGGGTTTCTTTTGAAGCTAACTGCTTCCTCCCCCAGTCTTGTCAGCAATGGTCCAGGCACAAGCTGTTTGGCTAAGATAGGCTGTTGCCTCAGTTTTGTCCTGTCCCTTTCACCTTTACCTCTCATGAGGGAGATGCATATTCCATTTCACATGAGCCCAGGCTTATGTGAGTGATTATATGTGACTAGCTATATATAATTATCTCAGATGTAGGCCTATAAATGATTCTTTAAGTCTTGTATCAGCTGGTTATTTAATATGTCCTGCTAATTAAAACTTTGTGATAGAGACAACTACAGCTCTCTGTAATAATTCCTTGGGACAGTGCAATGTGAATATACTAGTTGGAAGTGCAATCCTGGGCATAAGTTGACACTTAGAGTAGGGTAGAAAAATACAGGTTAAGTGCCACTTTTAATTGCTCTTCTTACTAAGATTGTTGTAGAATTTCATTGTACAACACCCTGAGATTCTTCTGCACAGTGCACATTGCAGACACCGTTAGGTGATGATGCTGTACACTGCATTAGCCTTTTGTATACCTGAGAAGCTTGCAAAAAAAAGAAAACAAAGAAAAAAAAAGACTATTTCACCTAGAAGGAATATGTCTGGCTTGGCTCATCTGGGAGGGAAGGGAGTGGATCAGAGACTTGTTTGAGGAAATGCAGCATCTTTTGCCCTACATGATCAACTTTGGCATTTAGATCCTGCTAAGCTCACTTTAAGCTTCTCCTGAGTAAGGTCCACAGATCTGTGTTCACCATATGCTGGATCCACCTTCCGAAAGGAAGAGAGGCAGTGACTCAGAAAGCACATTAGGTTTTGTTTTGTTGGTCAAAAAGGAAGCTTCACTAAGTTTGTGGCAGCATCACTAAATAGGTCTAACTCAGTTTGTCTCCAGTCATGTTCTCCCAAAATATTTTCCATTGTAGGGCGCATGTCTATGTATGAAACAGGGACAGACATTAAAACATTTGATTGGGATGGCTATCAATGTAATAAAACACCAGTAACAAGTGATAAATGCTAAGTAAAAGAAGCTTTCCCTAAGCAGCTTATGCTAAGAATATAAGTCTTGCCCCACTACCAAATGACTACACCAAGTGTCATTCTTCTAATCTCATTGGCAGCCTGATATCACCACTAGGATAAATGCTAGGATTGATCCACTGCAAGTTCTGCTTGGTTAGACACAGTGGGAGATGACTGCCCTTGTGTCGACATTTGTCATCTCCTGTGAGGATGCTCAGCTAGCTCCTGTCATCATCACTCAAGGGCTTGTTTCACCCAGGGGAATCACTCAGGTAGAACTTGTTGGCTCTTGTTAGCCACAGAGCATTACCTAAACCCTGCTGTCTGCATCTCATGGGAGCAATGCACAAATCTAATCTCTGGTTAGTTTCTATAAACACTAATTTGTGAAGACAAAATGGAAACTGCAGAAGATATATCTGTCAAATGCATTTGTGTTCCCAAAGGTTACCTGCTGTAGTCTGTACCACCATGGCCAGCCCCATTCACTCACCAGGGTAGGAAAATCAAGAAGTAAACTCCATGCTGATCCCAAATGCTTTCTTTTCCCCACTCTCTCTTTCCAGTTTCTCATATCCAGCCTCATTCATGTGGTACCACATCCTCAAAAGCTGCTGCAGGACAGAGCTAGAATGGAATAGGTAAGGAACGTTTTTAAATAGTACTTTGCTTTGGGTAACAAATTTTGTACTCACTGACTGACCTTATGCCTATAATAGCATAGAATTAGTATCTAAAATCCTTGGTCAAATCATACAAAACCCATAATGAAGCTGTTTCTTACAGACCTGTGTCTCAGACTACCTTACAGTGCCTTCTCTAACTTACTTTTCAGTTACTCTCACAATACAGTGGATGTGATTAGTCCTCAGTCACTCTTTTCTCATCTGTTCTTTGCCATGTGTTGATGTCTGAGCTTCAAGTTAAACTCTTCAGTCATTGCTGATTACACTGCTGATAGCAGCCTCTGGTGATTACTCAGGGGAGCACACATGGTTCAGCGATCTCTTCTATGGGACCATTCCACAGGGGTTCTCTATCCAGTAATCTGCATTAATTAAACTGATAGGAACTTAACTATGTTTGAGATTTCTGCTGATAGTTTATCAGAACCAATTCAGACTGGTCAGTCTCAAATAAAGGGGCACAGACCAAGTGAGTGTTTAAGTCTCAGATTTCCCATGGGACAGAAAAGTTCACAGCAGGATAACACTGTGCCAGTTCCAGCCTGGGATGGCTGTGACAATGCCAGCACATTGTTATTAGCTTGAGGAGAAGGGATCTGGGCTTAGAAAAGAGGGAGATGAAGCTGAAGCTGTTCAAGAATTCCCCAGCAAGCACCAGCTTTGCTCATGTCTTTGAGGAATGCTGCTGTCTTTGAAAGATGTCTCAGGCATCTTTGTTCTTCCTTAGGAGCATCTTGCAGAGTGGTCCCACTGACCAGCACTTTTCCCAGGAAAGGAAATGGAGTAGCAGGCAACCCTGGAAGGGCTCATCTATACATGGCTCAGCTCCACTTTCCCAAGCTATTTGTATGACCACCTCAGTAAAGAGCCCACAACAGACAAGAACCACCACTTCCATGGGGTGATACAATCCAGTCAAGTTCACCCTGACCTGAAACTATCAGAAAAGACAGGTTATCCCTGCCAAGGTTCACACTTAAGCAATATTGTGGGGCAGTAGCTGCCAATGAGTGAATGACAGACACAGACAAGGCTTAACTGCAGACACAGATGTGTGGCCGTGGCAGTGCAGAGATGGAGTACAAACAGGGTGTGATAGCACCTGGGAACAGCAGCAGCAGGAAGACTCAGAGCCCGAAAGGACAGGGAGGAGGAGAGTCTGTCTGCTACCCCACAAGTGCCACTCAGTAGGACTGAAGACCCATGCAACCCAGAGAGGGGAGAAAAAAGACTCTAATGCTGCTTACTTGTGCCTCTGGCTCGGTGAGGGACTCCACCACTGCAAACAGCATTGGTGCAACTCAAGACTTGCTGTGGTTTTCACCTTGCATAAACTTTGGGTACAGCAGCACTGCTGGAAAAGGCATAAATTCCCACTGCAAAAACAATTTCACTGAACAGTAAAGGCACTCAAAGAGGGAAAATGCTAGTTCCTACCTGCACTGCAGTATTTCGCTGTGGCCTTTGGGTGACATCATCCTGGCATTCTCCTCTGAAAACAGGTGGTTACAGGCATTGATTGATGGTAGGAAACAGATTATCATCTCCCCTGAAAAGATATGAAAACAGAACAGGATTAGATGTCTTACACCAAGGGCCACAAGGAGAAATGGGGTCAAATCCAGAATTAGAGTGAAGGTGCTGCAACAATAGGCTATAAACTATAGGCTCGCACGCTGCCTAGCACAACATGGTCCTAATCCTGCTGAGGCCTCCAGGCAGCACTGCAATATGCACATCATAATAACAAGTTTCTAATCCCAATCAAGTGCCCAACCCAGTAGACACTGCCTGACTCACAGAAAGGATTAGCTGCCAGATATAAACAATGGTTGTGGGAGCTGCTGTGTCCATTATGCAATCCTTTTATGCTGAATATACAGAAATAACTGAGAAAATTAGGAGCTGTAGCTGAGAACACAAGTAACTGAGGTTTTCAAATACAAGTAATGGGTAGTCTCATTCTTTAGCCCTAGGGATAACCCATCAATATCATTGCACCCCATACCTAGGGTAGCCCTAGGGATAACCCATCAATATCATTGCACCCCAATCCTAACTCCTGAATCAACCAGATTAACAAGGACAGGGACTCATGGTTATCCCATGAGACAATGAGGACAAGCTACTTACAAGATGTACCTCTGAAGCACCCAGATCATGCCTTCCTCTTCCCATGATTGGGTCCTACTTTCATCACAGAAGTGCCTCTGTCACAAGACAGAATGTGTGGGAGAAGCAGGAGGTGCATGGGAAAAAAAATCAACAGAAATGAGAGAAATTAACATTTCTTTACAAAAATGAAATAAATTGGAGCTTTTCTATTTAAATGCATGATACTAGGCTGGAATTTAATTCCAGGAATAGATGAAAGCTGACATCTAGGAGGCAGTCAGAATTGCTTGAGTTCTTGTAAGTCAAGAGGAACTCATCTGAGGACAGTCAGCATGGCTCAGCCACCAACAGCTGTGTTACAGACCACACTCAGAGACCACACTGTGCAGTTTCACCAAGCTTGGGCTTCATCTTTCACCTCACAAGGGAACTGTTTAAACCATTCAGCCAATTCAAGTTAGAGGGAGAATGTATTAAAAAGGAATCAGTTAGGGACAGTCTTCAGGTCACACTTTTAGTTAATGATGAAGGAACGGAAAAAGCTGGGGGTTTTATTACTTTCCTCAGCATCCAACCTTTGTAATTTATCATGTTTTCATGTAATTTGTTTCTCATTTTGCCACCTTTTTTATAAGAAAACCAAGATATGCAATAATAAATCAGACCTAACACTTACCACTGCAGACTCCTTGGTAGAGGAGACAAAACAAGCTCTCAGAAACAAGGGTTGCTGCTAACCTTGTCTGCATGCATGAAGAAAATGAAAGAAAATTATGTGTGCTAATTTCGTTATCTTTCTGAGGCTTGTGATCTCAAAAATCCTCGGGATTTTTTGAGATGCTCCCTCTCCATCAGTTCTGAATAGGAAACATGCTCCATGCACATTCCTCAGCTGAACAGCAATTTAACAGTGAAACAATTATGATAGATGATGAACAGCAATAAAACAACAGTGAAGGGAGCAGCAGCTCCTGCCTCTCCACTTGCCTTTTATCAAACATCACAGCCCACTCCTTTTTTTGACCAAGCAGGACACATGCTCCAGCACAGCTGAAGGCAAAGCACTTGTGCTGTTGACTTCAGCAGCAGCAGCAGCAGCAGGATAGGGGTAAAGCAGAGCTAAGGGAAAGGGATTTCAGTACTGCTTGGGGCCTGTCAAAGAGCCCTTTAAGCTTTGCATGCTGGTGACAGCAGCAATTAGCACTTTGTTGGTCACATCCTTGGGGTCATGTCTGTCAGATGTGTATGTGGGTTACTGTCTTTCACCAGTGTCCTCCTCAGCCTCTGATCCATGGGGCATCTGTGAACAATGAGAAGGAATTTAAACCAAGCATATACTGCCGAGGCTGTAGTGGGAAGGGAGGACAGCAGTGCCCTATCTGGGAAAACTCCCCCAGTACCACTCAGAATCGATCCGTGTCACTGTAACTAATGGAATTAGGTATTAAACTAATGCAAACATTGCTTACTAATACAATATGCTGAAATGAATATCACTTTGGGAGAAATTATTCCATTTACCCTTCTCTTTGAGCTCCAGTTTTCAATTTTCTCACACGCTCATAAGACAAGCTTCACGTAGCTGTCTGGTTTTGGTAGGTTTCAAATCCTGTGGGTTGTGAGAGAGGTGTATATCAAGCCAGGGACTACTATTTAAAATAAATTTACTTCCGCAGAGCAGAAAAAAAACAGCTAGAGAAACATGGGCTCAAGTAGCTGTAGTTGAATCTAATTGTTGGCTCTACTTGACCCAAATCTCACTCTCAGCAAGTCTAGTACAAAGCCTCACGTTGACTTCAAGCAAGGCTGAAGTACACACACGTTACTAAGAACACCAAAAGGAAGCACTAGGGCTGTTGATAAAGACCTGGGAGCAATGTGCCTATAATAATAAGAGTAAACAGGTGTGCTGGAAGTATCTATCAGACCTACAATTTTGACAAACATAACAGCAAGGGAATGATAAAGGAATTTTGTCATTAACAGTGAAGTTAAGCGAACACTTCCTCTGTTTCATGTTAGGCCTGACAATGATTTAGTCACACATGAAAGGAGGATGCTCCTTATATGTGGTGCTGTCCCAACACAACAGGGGCCTTGACCATATACCTCTGCACACTAGAGCGTCCTGCAGTGCCTTTGTTTTCCAGACACAGAAGTTGAAGGCTGCGACTGACTGTGCAGCTTATCATTCCCTTTGCATTCTTCCTTTCCCTGCATCTTATCTCCAGGTGGGCAATAACATGTATTATTTTTGGCACTGCTAGAGTGTCTTTTTAATGTAGATGAGATCCATCCACACCTTTTTGGTAAGGCAAAGGTTTCTCTTGATCCAATCTACCTCCTGTTTCTGGTTCAGAACTTTTAGGAATCAATTTTAATGCCAAAACCAATGTTTCTCAGTTGATAGGAGATCTGTGCATTCACAAAGGGAAATGAGAATTTGCTTTAGAGGGCTTTGCTGGAAGAACACGTTCAGTAAGTGGGGGCGATTTTCCCCCTCCTCACCCTTCCTGAAGCAGCAGTTTTGAAAGTTTTCATTCTTTCAGTATAATACAGTTTGTTTTGAAGGTGGAAGTTTTAGTTTAGAAACAAAGCAAGACCCAGTGATGGGAAAAGGTGAATGTTCAGCTCTGGTCTGTCTGCACAAAGTCAAAGAATGTGAGACAAGACTCAGAAAAATGGTCCTTGAGCAATGCACAAGAACAAGACAAACCCCAAGGTTTTGCCAACTCGCTACATGAGGAAATTCCTTCCTATCTCAAACATAGCCAGAGCTTCAGCAGCATGTCTGGGAGCAAATATCATCAGGGCTGATCTAGCTTGTTTTTATCCAGGCATGACACTGGCACTCAAAAGACAATGGTGAGTTTTGATCTTGCCTTTCAACCATTACACAGGGAATCTCCCACGGCAAAAAAATCCACATAGTGATTAACCGTTTAGGGCAAAAGCCATACTTTCCATGTGTTTGATCTGAATTCAGTAATTTTTTAATTTCCAGGAGTGGCTTTTTCCCTTCCTGTTGCTGCTTGGTTCACATGTATTTCTGTGTGGGTCCTGAAGATTTCCTGAAGACATGCGCTATCCTGCCTGGAGGTCTGAGGTTCTGTAGGGGTTAATGCATTTAAGCTGTGAAAACATGTTTCTGTGAGTGGCAGCAGAGCTATGTAGAAATCTCAAATATGAAGTAATTTCACATACAAGGAATGTCTTGTGGTTCTCGATGGAGTCAGGTTGCTCTTTTAATTTCCATCCTTGGGGTGGTAGTGGCTGCTCAGTGGGAGGAGAGCAGCATGGGTCTGTTACCAGACGAACCTCCTGGGGAGGCACTGAGCATGTTGGTTTCCAAGGAGTGCAACTGGAGCTGAGGATATTCAGCACTACAAAGGATCTGCCCTTTCAAGTGCTTTTCACTGTTGCAGACCAACATAATTTTAAAAATCAGGGGTATTTGTTTACATACTGATGTCCAGGCACTGTATAATAAATCCTTACAGTGGTCAGACAAAGTGCTCCTAATCTGATTTGGCAAGCTGGCCCAACAATTCCTGCTTCTGATTAAGAGTCTTTCCACACTTGCTGAGTGAAGGTTTAACTCCAGTTAAGCCCTTGCACTAAAGTGATGAGCAGCAGACCCAACAGATCATTTCTAGATACCAAACCTGGTTGTTTAGTGGTACAGGGCACAAACCAACTTCACTGGCAGCAGCTATTTACTGCCTGCCTCTCTGGATCCACCTCAGAAGACAGATAACAACTTTCTGGAAGCACTGGGCATCCCAAGAGTGTAGGAGCAGCGAGTTGGCTCAGAAATTCAGTCTCTGAAATCATGAGGTGAAAAACTGGGCTCAGTTCTACTAAAATAAGCAACAGCAAATGAGCAGCATTCTTCAGTCTCCTGGCAGTTCATCATGTAGCCTCTTCTGTGTAACAGACCTTCCCAAACCAAAGCTGTACTAAAGTATAGTTGAGCAGAGGCAGCTCAAAATAGCATTTTGGAGTGAAAAACTACAGCCACTGCAATAATCCTAAATCTTAGCATTAGATGTTCAGCATGAAAAATGCACTGAGAAATAATGCAAGCCTGGCTGAGCACTGGAATAAACAGTGATTGCAGCAAAAGTATCTTGCCTCTGTTTTAAGGTGATTCAGTATCATGACCATGAAGCTAATCTAAAACTATGAGCATGTAAGTGTGAGCAGAGTGCTATAGTCTCATTATCTCATGAAAATTTAAGGTTTGATGAATGCAGAGTCTGAACATTAGCTGGCAGGGCAAAACATTACCCTACAATATACCTGTAACAGGATTTGACAAGACTCTTCCCCCTTCCCTTGTTCTACTCCCTGAGCTAGTGCACAAATATTTTTTTCTAAGTAAAGAATAAAATATCCTGGTGTGAGGTGGGGAAAGATTGGATTCTGATTAAGTCCTCAAGATATCAGAAAAAAGGGGGTGGGTGAAAGAGCAAGTCTGTTTCCCTATATATTTCATTCTATTCTTGATCACAGTTTTAAGATCGGAAACATGTAAGGAGCTGATCCCTTATATTAGTTAAACAACAGAGTGAATGGAAAGCAGAGCAAGAACAAGCCTTTGCATCTTACTTGAGGAGCAACTCCCATCCATGGAGCTATCTGAAAGTTGGTAGCAAAGAGATGTCCATGGGAAAACATATCCCCTGGTGATGGCAGTAGTGCCATAGCCAGCAGCAGCATGGAGAGAGGAAGGAGAGGGAAACATCAGTACCTGAACTGCAAAAGTGCAAGTAATGCTGTTTCTTCTTGAGTTCTCAGTGCATCCTGCATCAGTACCTCCTTAAAACCAGAAGTACTGAAAGAGCCACCACTCCCTTGCTCTTTTTGCTGCAATACCTTCTAGCCAAACTCCTATGTGCCTCGAGCTTCTGCATGCGCTGATGCCTTCACCCATCATCATCAAACCTGCAGGAGATGGGAGCAAGAGGGATCTCAATGGCGAAGAAAAGCTGATCACAGCTCTAACAGCATGGTTAACATCAGTGATGCTGAACCTGCTTGTTGCATACCCTCTTAGCCTCCTACAAGACCTCTGTGTCATGTCTGGGACACTGTCTTAGTTCAGCTTAACTCCTTAGTTTCCATTGTGCAGAGCTGTGGATCTTAAGATCTGAGAATACTGCAAACCTAGTACACTGCAAACAGCATCCAGCACATTTCTGCATCACTGGAGTTTAGACATAGGAGAAATCCTTCCCAACCTGTGATGTTTCCAATCTTTTTTCCCTCCTCAGAGAGGAATACACACAGAGCCAAGTGTCTCGTTATATGCTGAAACAGAAAGTACATCAAATTGTATTTACTTCATCTCTGCTCAAGGATTCGTGGATTCCTTTTCACTCCCATGCTGTCCTTAGGAGTCAACCTGCCTCGTTCCTCCCAAGGCTATGAGCACCACTCAGATCCTAGATGTAATCCTGGTCTGTCATAGATGTTTCCTGCCTGGCATCATCTGATCCAGGACCTTCAGCATCCCTAAGGTGCAAAATCCTTTTGTTTGCAGTTTAGCTACCCAGGAAACAACCAGGGAGGAATTCTTTTAAAACCTCTTTGTAAACAATACCAGGTTACTTATATATTACAGCAAGGAGGTGTGCAGCCATGGAAAAGCAGAACCCTAAGCACATCTCCTTCCCACCAGGTATCCATGCTGCCATCAGGTCTCTGATATTTGCAGGAAACCCAGGGACTCTAAGACTCCTGCCTCTTACTCCAGAGAGTGTCTGTTCCTTGGCAGAAGGCATTTCTCTTTAAAACAGTCAGCCCATGGCACTTCTGACCATTCTCCCTTGCACTAGGATTTTCCATGCACCAGTTTTCAAGCGGAAATGCTGACAGAGCTATTTTCAGTCAACAACTACCAGTTGCTGCCAGGGTTTTGCCAAGCTGGGGTTCCTCAAGGCTGATGTGCCTTGTTTCACTGTCTAAGATTAAGCCACTTTCTTGGTGCCAAAAACCTCATGATACTCACCATAACAAAACCCAATTCATAGGCTGCCACCAATGCTCTCAAAACCTTCACTGTCCTTCCAACTTAGGGAATGGAAAATAGAGAAGTTCTCAGAAGTTCCCTATGTGGGGTAGGCAGTGCACAAATTATACCTTACTGGTTTGGGCTTTAAAACCTTATTCTTCTCAGCTGAAACCGTGGCCCAGTTTTCTACATGTACTGTGTGAGAGCATTTCTTGATCAAAGATACATTCCCACTAAACTCCCCCCAGGTACTTGCTGTGGGTACCCAGGGTGAGATGAATCCTCAGAGTGTGCACACTACAAGTACAAAACAAGTGGAAAAATCCCTGTGAAGAAAAAGTTAGTCTCCTGTTTATATTTAGAGCTAGTATTTCATGTAAGCTGTGATGCTACAAAGTCAAGTGTGTATCGTATTATAAAGACATTTCTCCTTGCCCCTTTTGTACACAGACTGACAGAAGCAAGCGAAAATATCTGACAGATGCTGATGAAATGAGCTATCTGGTTACGGAGCTGAAATATTTGGAAAGGACACAAGTGAGAACAGAATTTATTGCCTTTGTGAAAAGGGGATTTAATTTCCAGACTATCCACATGTGGCAATGAACAGCCTTGTCTCTGCCCTCTGGTGACAGCCTGCAGGCACCGTGCAATTATGTTTAAAGCCTTTTATTGTTTTTGTCCTGGATTAGATTAAGTTGGTATTTAAAGATACAATTTTCTCATTGTGTTGTTACGTCGGAACAGAGATATGGTTGTCTGTGCACCTTTACAGAGGAGGAAAAAAGAAATCTGAATGCTTTGAGGTACACATGGCTAGAAGATTCCTAATTTCCAGGAAGGGCAGGAGAAGAAATTACAGTTCCTCCCGGGCACACCTACACATTGAGTGGGGAAGCAATTGAGACCAGCAATGAGCAGGTCAAAAGAGGTGATTCTCCCCCTCTGCTCTGCTCTGATGAGACCCACCTGGAATACTGCACACAGTTCTGGTGTACACAATGTAAGAAGGACACGGAACTGTTGCAGCAAGTCCAGAGGAGGCCACAAAGTTGCTAAGAGGACTGGAGCACCTCCCATACAAGGACAGGCTGAGGGAGTTGGGGCTGTTCAGCCTGGAGAAGAGAAGGTTATGTGGAGACCTCAGAGCACCCTCCAGGATCTGAAGGGGCTCCAGGGAAGCTGCAGAGGGACTCTGTGTATTAGGACAAGGGGCAATGGGGACAAATTGAAGGAGGGGAAATTTAGGTTAGATATAAGGAAGATTTTCCTGTGAGAGTGGTGAGACACTGGCACAGGTTGCCCAGGGAGGCTGTGACTGCCCCAAGCCTGACAGTGTTCAGAGCCAGGTTAGATGAAGCCTTGAGCAACCTGCTCTGGTGGGAGGTGTCCCTGCCCAGGGCAGGGGGTTGGGACTAGATGATCTCGAAGGTCCATTCCAACCCCTAAAATTCTATGATTATTATGAATATTAATTCTTAGTGTTTGGCTTAACTGGGAAAACAATTTGAATGAGTTTGCACAACCACTAAAGGCAAGGCAGGGAAGAGAAGTTTACTGCACTGAGTTTCTAGTGATGCCTACAGCAGAGAACCTCTCCCTCCCTGGCCACAGCATGGGCAGCATCCCTGCTCCCAGTCATGCCACGTGTGCACAGAGCCATGCTGGAGACCTTCTCACCCTGCAGGATGGGAACTTTCTCAAGAATCAATTTACAAGGATCAATTTACACTACCCACACAGGAAGCTCACCTGATGGCTACAATGTCCACAGGCATACAATGCAAACCAGAGGGGCTCAGTGATACAGCAAGTAGCCCTTTGGTACAGAGCCACCACTTTTTGGCCTGCAACAATGTAGTCTCTTGCCTAGGTGTCACATGGGCTCTCCAAATTGTTCCTAATTTCTCTTGTGATGGCTTTATCCAGTCAACATCAGCCTCTGGCAAGCCTTGCCTTTTTGCTGCTGATTTCAATCCATCATTTTAAAAGTCAACATTAATTTTTTTAACAAATCAATTTTACTAATCTTTTTATATTTCCCACCTATCACCTTAAAGCAACAGTTTGCACATTTGTCTCTAATAGCCTTCAGGCATCAAGGGAATGCCATGTGGACTCCAATGCAAGTACAGCAATTCATTTTCCATTTCACCTGAAGGTCTATTGTCCTTCAAAGGACACCCTTGCTGGATGGGGGTGGTCTCAATATCATCCCCAGCCCCTGGGAGCTCAGCACACAATTTCCCAACAGGCTGAGCTCCCCCATCATCTCTTGAGGCTGCATCCCTCAGCAGGGATATCCTCCATGTTCCCCAGGCCAGTGATGGAATCCCAAGAGATATGGGACTCCAGCCCTTGTTTCTGTGAATACCTGAGAAGAAATATGTAACCACCTGCAAGAAAAGGGACTGAAACCAACAACCTCACCCCTTTTGCCTTACATGGAAGAGTATCTTAGTCCTCAGGCTAGGAACTTACTGTTTATTTGTGTGGGTCACAAGGAATACAGCAGTATTGGTGTAAAGCAAGAAAAGGTTGGCTGGAGGATTAGCCTTCAGCAGGGTAAGGCAGAATTCCATCTTGGAAATGGGAAATGAGGATCCAGCTGCTCAGAGACAGAGAAGACAGAGCCCTAATCTTGCACAGTCCAGGAAATCACCTTCAGGGATGGTCAGCAAGAAAAGCCCGAGACAATGCCAGTCACAAGCTATGAACCTGAAGCAGAAGTGACTGCAAGCTTAATTGGGTACCCAGCCACATTCCCATGGCCCTGGCTGTGTATGATGTGACAGCTGCCTTGCAAACTCTCCATTCAGGGCTTTGGGACATCCCTTCTCAGCCACCTAAATATTTACTCAGCCTCTTCTGCAACATCCCTGGCCATCAGGGACCAATGCACACGCAGGGCAAGCCTGTATGGCAGCACACAGCCACAAAGCTTCCCAGAGCATCAGGGCTGCCTCACATAGTCTGCCACAAAGTCCTGTGGTTGTGAGTCCCTGCTTACCCACATATTTCCCTCTTCAGGGATGTTTGAATGACATCACACCAGTTAGCTGTGCAGGAGGGATGGTGGAGGGTTACTTTAGTTCTGATGTCTCAAATGGTCTCACCTAAGACTTATCTAAGCTGCTGACTTGACCATTTTGAACCTGCTATAATTATAGTAATTAAATGCAATTTTTAGTAATTAGGATATTTACAGCCTAATATTTTCAGTGTTACCTGGGACCAAGATCTCATTTTTATTATATGGAGAGTGGGAGTTATCTGTGCTACTCAGATATTAGGAATACTCAGAGTACAAGATTTGACACAAGTCCTAACTTTCTGAAAGGACAAAATCTATAACTAATTTTAACTCCAAGCTCATGAAAGGATATATTTGAAAATTCTCCAAAAAAAAAAAAAAAAAACAAAAAAAAAACCAAAAAAAACGTACTGTTTCTCCTCAGTGAGTTCCAAAGTTTGTAGAGGGCAAATTGCATTTTTCATGAAAGAGCATTATGTGTAAACCAAAACTCAATTACAACTATAGCATTAGCTCAAAAATTACAGGAGTGGTAAAAGTACATAATAATGACTTAGACCAGTTTGAATAAAAATCATACTGCTTATTAGCTGTATTCCAGTACTACAAAACACATGGGCCTGAGCGTGAGACAGACCTAAGAAATGCCATCAGAGCAAGGAAAAGTTGAGGGAGCAATGCATGCGAACTTGCCAGTACCTAACGTTCCCAATTTTAAAAGAGAGGACCAAAGAGGATAACCAATAGCTAATTGCCCAGACAACCCTAGAGGTAAGGGTATGAAGGAAAGAAGAAACATATCAGTAAGGAAGTTGAGATGGCATAGCAAGGAGCACCATCTTGAAACTGAAAGTGCAAAGGAAATGTTTTCATGAGCCTCATTTAAATCTCCCTTCCTATTCCAAGAAGTGCTAGATGGCTCAGGGGGTTTTCTTTAGCACACCACTTGCCAAGTAAGGCCCAAGGGACTCCGACTGTGTTCTGTCTTTACAGCTCTTTTACTTGAGGGTTTTCTACCCTTTGTACAGGAGAAAACCTGATCTGTTTCAGGAGTTGTGGACAATCAGGTCCCTAATTCTTTTTCTGCCTGTGTGGATACAGAAAGTTGCCTAAGAATTGAAGGTCACCCCTCTTTCCTGTGCAAGCACATGGAAGAATGGCAGTCATATTTCAGTACATCATTTATCAAAATCAACAGGAGCTCTGCCAGCAGTCACTATAGTGCCATGAAACAAGGCCAGCACATGCTAATCCAGCAAACGAGGCCAAGAGGAGCCATAGGCTTGCTGCATATGGAACCAGAAACACCAAAGGGTCTTATATCAAAACAGCATTTGACAACGTGACAGGTTTGCATGAGCTGTTGCTTTCAATTCTTTGGGATTGACTGTGCTGCTTCCTACATCCATTATTTTCACCCACCAAAATGTGCCAAAAAGGCATTATGGCAAGATATCAAATCTAGTGCATCTTGGGCAGCACCTGCACAACCAATTGGATTCATTGCTTGCTTGCCCAGCCTGTGCAGCCTTTCAGCAATATTGTGCCTGGTCAATACTACACTCAAGGGTTAACTTCAGCTGTACTGTCAATGCAGCAGTGCCCCAAATGTGGAGCTGGCCTGGATGGATACCAGTGTCTTCTGCAGCATGCTGTGCTGCAGGCAGCAAAACCCCTCCAGTGCCTGATTATTTCTAGCACCTGGCAGATGTGCTGTGCTTTGGCAGAGTTTGGCACAGGGTTTTATGTTGCGTTAGATTGACTGAGGGAAGCAAGTGCCATCAGCTGAGCAACTCCTAAGGCGTATTCATCAGGGAAAGCAATGCTCTCCAGTCAGCAAGTCAGCCCCTTTTGCCTGAACACCAAAGCTCTGCAGAAAGAACTTTCTACCACCAAGGGGCTGAGCAAGAGCTCCTGTGTCTGTCTGAGGGCTCTGAGTGAAGGCAACACTAGCAGACACATCAGGCTGGAACTCAGGAGATCTCTGCCGTTGTCTTTGCCTTCACTACCCAGGCTCACTGGCTACATGACAGGCTCTTCCTTACCCCCACCATCTTTCACCTTATATATTTATGGGAGAAGATCCTCAAGGCAGAGTGTGCCTCTAATGCAAGGCTACGTGACAGTGCTTCCAAGGAAGCTCAGTTTCCAATAGAACTCCAATGTGCTGCTACACAAATGATTATGAATTATCCCAACTTAAAGTGATGTGGGAAAAGACCCCAATCCCTGTCTCAAAAAGGCAAAGGGGTTTCATGTCCTGTCCTGCAGCCTGCAGTCTAGGCAGAGCTGCTTTTGCAGAAGCAGGACACCTTTACTTGTTAAAAAAATAAAGAACAAACACTTTTTGACCCCCTTCAATGTCATGTCTCAATCTTTGATTTGGGAAGTGGGTTTATGCCGTTTTTAAATAGAAAATGCTTGAGTTGTTCATGAGGTGCTGAGAGTTGTACACCATGTAGAAAATCTATCAAGTTCCCGTAGAAAAGATGGCTAAGTGTGGCTGTACAGCCTTTTTTAAAAATGCACTTGAGAACAAGACTTCAGAACAAGCACTCTTGCAAATCTAAAACTGTCACAAAAGGGAGTGGAAATATAAGTACTCACTTAGAAGAGTTTCTCTGATACACTTCAGAAATAAAGTCACAACAGCCCCTTCAGGGTATTCTGTCTGAAAGACCTAGCTGGAGAGATGTATTTCATACACAGGCAGAACATTCAGCTTCCCTTCTCTTCCCAAGCTCTGGAAATGCTTTCTTTTGACCTGGGATTTTCCTTCTACTTCTTCAGCTTTTACCTGATGAGCTCCTGCTCACGTACAGACCTATTCACATGGTTGGCCACCCTGAGCTCTAGCTGTGCCCCACTAATTACTTTTTAAAAGTCTAGCAAAATATCTGAGAGTAAAAAAAAAAGTGACTTCTGAATAAGAACATCCGGAGACTTAACACACTTAAAGCATATTAATTTCATGGCTCTAGTGGATTTGTCCTAATATTCACAAGCATCCTAGTAATGATTGCTCTTCCCCCTTGCCCCCCATCCTCATTTTAAAAGCAGTGAAATTAATGGGGCTGTGTTTCTACAGTTTTGCATCTTCTGTTCCCCAACAGTCCTCGTCATCACAGCACTAAACAGCTCCTACTCTCTGCTTTTGGTAACATATGGAAGCAAGATGCTGGACCAGCATCAGCTGGACTGAATTCTAAGTGTGGTCCCCTTGGTGGATCCCTGTCTGGGCCCATCTCCTTGCTTTAATAAGCCTCTTCATAAATCTGCTGAGAATACATAAATAACCTTGAGACTCCTGAATTTCCCTCAAACTCTGATGGATTTGGCCAGTGGGATCAAAATTTTGTGGTAGTGACAAACAGCTAAGTGCCACTGCCCTTACACTGGGGGCTGGAAAAGGCGTCTATTCCATGAGTGGGGACAAACTCCTCCACAGTGCTCACTACCCTTCAACTCCTTCTACTAATTCTTCTCATGTAGTGGGTTAATCTGCTACTGCAACAGAATATTTCTGGGAGGCAAGGAAGACTCTGGGCCACCTGCATGCAGGGTGGCAGCAGGGATCCCTTTTGGGATGCTATTCCCAGTCAGTACACCCTTCCCTCTCATGCTTTCCATAAACCTCCCAGCCCATTTATGAGTCTCCTGACTAGTCCCCTGCACTAGTCTGCTTTGTGCTCATCCTGAGGGAAGGTGACCTCTTCCTGCCTTCTTCTCTAGCCTCTGAACTTCCAAATCCAGCACAGACAGTGGCATTAATATAACGAGTCCTCTGAAATGCTACAGAGAAAGAGGTTTTTGGAGGAGGAAGAACAGTATAGGAGAAATGTAATATGATGAATCAAGTTTTTTCAGTACAAAAAGATCTCTTTCTCTTTCTTTTAAAAATAAAGAAATAAAGCCTTGCTTTCTGAGGGGGAGGAAGAAATGCATAGCTTCAGACATTGCCCATCACTGCTCAGAATGAGGCCAGGCACATCCAAAATTCTTGAGGCATTTGGGAGAGTAAGCAAAAGCCTTCCCTAGGTATGGGATTTGGAGGGTAAAGTCATGGTCTGCACAATACAGGTCATGGCTGAGTGCTCTTGCCACTGGTCACTCAAGCAAATGGTTAGTCAAACAGGCACATGTCTGCAAAGAGTTTCAGTGAGTCAGTGTCTTACATGAATAGAGGTTACAAAGGAGAGATGGAACTCCAGGTTGCCAGAGCTCACTAGTGGTCATGGTCCCTCACATCATAGTCCTCAAAGGGCTCCCAGGAGCCTCCTGCCACCAGCAGCAGATTTAGAGACCAAAAACTGTTGCACAAGCTGCTGCATCCTCAAGCTGCCTCTGCCAGCTGTGCCCAAGAAGCTGGTCCAGACACCTTGGGCTCCTCAGACCTGTGAAGGGCTGGGCTGAGAGCAGGACTACAGCCCCATTCAGGAGAGCTTCAGTCACGCAGGGTTGCTTTTTTTCCTGCACAAATCTGCTTGAATGCACAAATCTGACTGTTTCCTCCCAACAACAAACAAAGACAATTTGTAGCAGTCACATCAGCTACAGAGAAGGATGGAAATAAAACCCCAGAGAGCAACATCCATCCTTGCTGGTTAAAATCCCTGAGATAGTCACCTACCTGGGCAGGGCATGTGCTACATGTGGCACATGTCAGAAATCTGGTTTTGTCAAAGAACAAGGACAGTGATCCTGGCATAAGATCAGGCATTTCTCTTTCACAAGGCACCTGCTTGGGATGCAGGGCCTGGTCGGTAATATAAGAGAGAGAAAATAAGTGCAAAATTGAGAAACACACCCCCACACCTCCAATACCTGCAGGTGTAGAGACAAAGCATAATTATGCATGCGCACATTGATTCCTTCATCCTCTTAAAATAAGAAAAGGCTACACTCAAAAAAATAACTTCCCCGAAAAAGATTGAAGCATTATTTATTGTGTGGTTTTTTTCTGTATTTCAAGGATGCTCTATGGAGGTTCCAGTATTATAAAAGAGTCTTTGGCTTTTCTGTCTCTCTCTGTCTCTTTCTGTCTTTGCCTTCCCCAGCTGGGAGAAAAAAATCTAAGGGCCTTAAATAAGTTTAAATATGAAAGTCAAAAAAAAAAGGCTTTGAAAATGAGCTGTGAAGGAACACTCTGTATTTGAACTCCACAGACAATTAAAATCAAGGGAAAATGTAGAGCTGAAACTGTAATGCATCAAATTTTTATATGTATTTATATATATATCAATCAGAGGACTCAATGTCTCACTGTTTTCAATGGGACTTTTGTTTGTGCAAAGATGAAAGAACAGAGCTCTGTTTCACCACGGCTCTGTGCTTTGTATGCTATGTCCAGTCCCCAGACTTTTACTCCAAACTGGGGTAGGACACTGGTCTCTCAGAGCAGCTGAGCTCATGTAGGATGGGAGTGTGCTCCTTTGTGCAGCACCACCAGCACCGAAATCCCAGCTGAAGTCAGTGGCAAAACTTTCTAGCTCCGAGAGAGCTGTTTTTCCAATGCCAGGCACACACAGTTACCTTGCTGACTCCCTCAGCACCCTGCTACCCCATGGGGCCCCTGGCATGCAAAACTGGTCACACTTGGGCCCTTGGGGACCTTTTCTTGGTGGGTTTTCTCACCAAGGGATGAGACTGCTCTTGCCACAGCCTGAGCTGCCACTGGGCTGGTCTCCATCACCTGCACATCCTCAAAATCAGACAGGAGAGAGGCAGAGCCACAGGCTGTGCAGACACCTACCTGTATTAGGCACCATCCTCAAATGACTGCTTTTTCCTCTGCATGAAGGTCTCTGTGGCAGGTTCATCATCTATTCAATGCCTACCATGCCAAGGTTCTTAGTTTCTCCTAGGAAAATCTGATGGACACCAACCCCCTGCCTTCTATTGCTCCCCGTCCTTCAGCACAAAGCACAACATCCCACAGCAGGGAAGCTCCCCTGTAAACAGCCCTAACTCTTCTAGGAGCAGCAGACACATTCTGCAGGTATTCCTGCTTCTTCCAGGCACCAAAGCCTTGAAATATGGCTCACCATTATAACATCCAAGCACAAGACTACACGTGGTGCATGCTGCAGCCCCAGTGAGGTGTTCCCCTCTGGTGTGGTGGAAGATAATTTATAGGCAACAAAAGATCAGACTGCAGTTCATGGGATTGGGTAAAGTTTCCTAGTAACTCAAAAGCAAAGGAAGGCAATTTCTGCTTATTTTACTGTTGTGGTTTGTAGGAGCAATGAGGAAGACTGCTGGAAAGAGCCTATTTTAGTAACAGAACTCCCTTTCCAGACAGAGAGGGCAGAAAGCTATTGAAGCTTCAGTCACTGCATGCACAGGGCTCCAGAGGACACAGCAGCAAATGTGGCTTCACAAAACATCCTTTTTCTTCCTGTTTCTACTCCAGAATCTCTCCAGCCTTGAAGAGACCTTTCACCTCCATGCCATGGCTTTGTCCCTAGGAACAAACACCTCCATGAGCCACTGTGCACTTCTCTGCTTACCAGCACTGCACGGATGCCAAGTGCCTAACTGCAGTCTTTTTTTTGCTCCCCTGTAAAGGCAATTCTTACTCTACCTGGATTAGCTTTCAGAGGGAGTGAGAGACCTGCTTTCTGTCCTTGGCCATGTTTCTTGCAATCACAGACAGGCCATGACAGTGGCTTTTGATTAAAAAAACTTTAGGTTTCAATTAAAGTGCACTGACCCAGCTTTTATAATCTGACCCCACTACTGTAGGATCCCTTGGTGGAGCTATCACAGGAGCCCTGTAGCCTCATAGCACCAGAGAGAGCAATTCTCCAGGATAAAAGCTAAATGATGGAGCAAGACAGAGTGGGTGACTGTGTACAGAAACATTAGACTTTGTTTGCTGATGCAAACAGCTCTCAGGGTGAGAGGAAAACAGCAGAAATATTAGGCTAAACATTCAGCTCAGTTAAACATCTATGCAGCATTTACATATGGTGACATACACAGAGGTGGTGTTTGCATGGCTGACACTATTGGCAGTGTTGGATTTTTTTAGGGATATTTTCCTAGAGCATTTTTCTTGCCAGGAGAAGCTTTAGTGAAATTTTGCAAGTATAACAGACCCATCATTCACATATAGAGCTGTGCATTTTTTCTTCCTTCCAAAGAACAGCCTGTTCCCCTGTTCACAAAATATTAATATAGGAGGACATATCCCTGATGGAGCTTCTCAGGTGTCCAACATGGGTTCAGGTCTCAGCTGACATAAGCCAGTGAGGTCAGCATGTAAATTTGGAGAGAAGTTAGCAGGTTAAGATCCTTTTCTTTAAACAGTAATAAATGTTTCTTCTCTGTACATATTCCCCTAGAAAAGTAAACCCCAAAGCCAAGGACTCCCTTAGAGCACTTACTGCTGTTGTTACAGCACTGTGCTAGGGGATGCAGATGGAAACTTTATGGAAACCTTAAATTAACTAGAAGCTCTGCAAAAAAAAAAAGAAAAAAAAAAAGAAAAACTTGAATGTTACTTTTCTCAACCCAACTGACATGTAAATTAGATAAATAATGCAAGTATCAGAATGCAGAAAAGGAGCCAAAAAACTGCCTCAGCTTTGCTAGCTTAGGTTTTGCTTACATTAAGATGTTGTGAGAGACATGATGTTTTGCCAGAACAGATCCTGGGGTAGGATACTCCAGGGAAGTTGGGGTCCCATGTCAGTGGCATGCTTGAGCATGATACATTTCATGTGTGCTTTTAACTTCTCATCAGCTGTGAAAATCACCTGCATATTTGACCTTTCAGCTCTAAGATCAGGGCCTGATTTTGCTGCAGTATAAGCAACCTCTATTCTCTCAAGCTTATGAGGCTCAAAAAAGCATTCAAAAGCCTCAAAAAAGCATTTGTGAGATGAGCTTACTATGCTAACCTGAGATGCCTTTACTTACCTTCTCATGCCTAAGAGTCTCCTTTTTCAATCTCATCGACAATTAGAGGTAGACACTTTCCCCCTCTTTTCTTCCTGCAAAGGCCAACTGAAAT
>NW_008675402.1:43704-54765 GCF_000695815.1 Acanthisitta chloris
TGGATCTGTAAAAAGAATGCACAAACACTGAATGCACACACTGAACCTGTGAGGTCCTTGTGAGAAGTGCCCTTTTTTCAGGTCCAACTGAAGTGAATTGCAGCATTGCTACTGTTTCCAAGGCCAGCAGGGCTGCCTTCTCCTGCCTGCTGAGCTCTGTGGCAGGTGAGTTTCAATGGGATGAATTCCAATTTAATTAACTGAAAACAATTTTCTTAGAAAAAACAAAAAGGAGAAAAGTAAAAAAAAAAGACTTCCAGAAAACAAACTGTTCTTACAGTTCTCTCAAAGCAAATACATACATCATACAACAACCAGAAAGGTAACACAAAAGAACTTGGCTTCCTTCCACCCCTAGGAGATTCTGGAAAGCTATTTGATAGTATGTTTTCAAATCTCATTTTCCCTAGCACTGGATACCTCAGTTGGAGAACCCTATGATGGATGGTTCTTTTTTTCTTCCGTGAAAAGCATCCATTTTCTCTCTTAGGCCACAATGCAAATATGGAAATAGATCATTCTGAGTTGGTCTGTTTACAATTATTTATTTAATGGCTAACCACAGTGTCTCAGTCTGCTAATACATAATTTAAATGTCACACAAACAAAGCACTTTTTTTCCAATTCCTTCTCTGTACATACTCAATGAATTGAGCATGTGGAAATAATAAAGGAAGCAAGGCCTTGGTTATCCATTCTGACAGGGTTCGTGGTCCTTCTAAACGTGTCTTTAAGTCGTTTTCACTTGCATTTGAACATGATGCTCATGACAGGCATGGCTTAAACTGCGCCAGCACAGCTTTGAAATAATCACTGAAAGCTGGTTGCTGAAAGCTTTGCAAGGTCTGAGTCCAAATCTGGCAAATATCTCCATTTCCCTCAGTAGCCCGAGTCCTGGCATGGTCCTGGCAGGCTGATGGTCCCCAGGACCTCTGTGCTAGACAGGGTGAGGGTGACCAGAGACTCTGCAGGAAAGAACTGCAATGGTGGGACAAGGGGTAATGGATTCAAACTGAAGGAGGGGAAGTTTAGGTTAGATATTAGAAAAAAAGTTTCTTACTGTAAGAGTGGTGAGATATTGGAAGAGGCTGCCCAGGGACGTGGTGGCTGCCCTGACCCTGGTGGTGTTCAAGGCCAGGCTGGATGAGGCCTTGAGCAACCTGATCTAGTGAGGAGGTGTCCCTGCCCAGGGCAGGGGGGTGGGACTAGATGATCTGTAAGGTCCATTCCAACTCTTAAATTCTATGATTCTATGAAACTCCCAGCCTTGAAGTTCAGCTTTTGGCATCGCCCCCACTTCTTCTTCCAAAGGCCGTCTGGATTTGGGGTTCATTTGCCCTTTGCACAGAGGTGAACATCCCCACCTTGTTGCCCAGAGGAGCAGAGCAATCCTCCAGCCCTTCTGCTGAAGTCCTACAAAACCATTCTTGCAGCTTGCTGCTCTGCACACTTCTGGTGCTTACGCTAAAGCTGCTTGCATGGGAAAGCATTTCATGCATACCAGTGGCTCCATCCCATGTTGCAATGAAAAGCTACTCCAGCATCAGGGTTTTCAGAAAGAATGCACCATTAACATTGAAATATACTCCTTATGCTGCAGAAAGTCAGATCTTCGACAAAATCCAGACTGCTTTGATGAATAATTGATGACATTTTAGCATAGAAAAGTAAAGAAAAAAACAGGCTCTTTCTACTGATCTGAGAGACTTAAGTAAGTGAAACAGATTAGTATTTTTTGCCTACCGTTGTGTGTGTGCAGTTCACAGGCTGCCATGGGAAGGGGAATGGCAGCTTGGGGCTGGTTTTTCAGGACTGTTTGTGTGGGTTGTGCAGGACGTTGCAAGAGGTCAAAAGAGGTGATTCTTCCCCTCTGCTCTCGTGAGACCTACCTGGAATACTGTGTGCAGTTCTGGTGTCCTCAACATAAGAAGGACATGGAACTGTTGGAGCAAGTCCAGAGGAGGCCACAAAGTTGCTCAGAGGACTGGAGCATCTCCCCTATGAGGACAGGCTGAGGGAGTTGGGGCTGTCCAGCCTGGAGAAGAGAAGGTTCTGTGGAGACCTCAGAACAACATTTCAATATCTGAAGGACCTACAAGGGAGCCGGAAAGGGACTCTGTTAGGAACTGCAATGATAGGACAAGGGGTAATGGGTTCAAACTCAAGGAGGGAAAGTCTAGGTTGGATGTGAGAACAAAGTTTTTTCCTGTGAGGGTGGTGAGACACTGGCACAGTTTGCCCAGGGACGTGGTGGCTGTCCTGACACTGGCAGTGTTCAAAGCCAGGCTGGATGAAGCCTTGAGCAACCTGATCTAGTGAGGAGGTGTCCCTGCCCAGGGCAGGGGAGGTTGGAACTAGATGATGTCTAAGGTCCATTCCAACTCTTAAATTCTATGATTCTATGTCCAAGTGTGTAAAAATGTGCTGGTCCATGTAGCTGAGGAAAACACATATAGCTCCTGTGTGCTGGATACAGTTGAAGGGCTGTGAGGAGAAGGGGTAAGGAAGAAACTCCCTCTGTCCTGACACATATTTCTGTGTGAGATGCTGATGGAAAGTTTGGAATCTGCAAGACTGAATATGGGTCTATACTGACTTTCAAAGGAGAAATGGCAGGACAGCAGATGGGATTCAGGGCTGCAGAGCGGATCAGGTAATGAAGGGAAAACAACTGCCCGAGCCAGAAAGGCTGAGACAATTATAGGACTTGGAGTGTGCAAAGGAAGGTGGTAACAAAAGGATAGAGGGATGGAAGAGGAGAAAGAGGTAGTAAACAGGACATAAAATGCGTTGGGAGTTGGACAAAGGCTTCTAATTACAGGAGCAGAAAGAAAACACAAGACATCAGAGCTGAGCTGGGAAAAACAGTAAGCTGTGAAGACAGAGGCAGAAATTCTCATGGGACTGGCTGGCAGTCCTTGTGGTCTGGTCGTACCACACCATTAAGATGCTCCACAAACTCACCAGAAGGCAAGGTCTGCCTCAAAGACCACCTGCTGCTTCAAGTGGGACAGCAAGCTTTCCTTGGTTATCCATCATTATCACTTTATCCACATCTTGGCACCTCTCCCTGTGCTGCAGCAGCGAAGACCTGCTCACTCTCCAGCCCAGGCAGAAAAGACTTTGGAGAAGAACTGACACTTTCCACCAATGCAAAGAGGAATGGGCATTGTGCTAGTGGACACTGGTGTTGGGATCCATTCGGAGACCAAAACCTCCCAGTGCAGCATGGTAGGGTTGCTGGAGGAGCCTGAGTGAGGAGATAAGGATGGTTTTGGTGTGGGGCACTTTGGAGAGCCAGTCCTGGCCTCCAGCAATGAGGTGCCAAACAATCCCTGCTGCTCTTTCCAGATGCTGAGGGAGGGAAAAAGCCCTTTGAGTGAAGAGTTAATTACAGGGATTGTATTCCATTTCCTACAATTAAGGGAACCCATCTGTAGATATTTTAATTAATGGAGATCTGATGAGGGAGTTTCAGTTTGGCTGGAGGGTCTTACTGCCTGCACTCTATCTCCTTGGTGTTTTCTGTAGCTGTGCAGGCGTTAGCATTTGGCATCAAAGGGCATTGTGAGGTGGCAATAAATAAAGAATGGACAATACAATGATTTTCATACATAGCAAATGTACATATTTGCCTCTTCCCCTGATTACCACCATCTATCCCAAACTAATACAACCACTAACTACAGAAGTATCTTCTTACTTCAAAAAAAAAATGGGTTGATGGTACAATTCATGTACTTGATGCCATTTTTTAACACTTCAATGAGGACATTTCACCCTGTATAAAAGACCAAACATAAACAAATGTAGGGTGGATATTAGTAAGAATGATCCAGAAAAACTCCTTTTTATCTAAAGCATTTTCATTCCATTGTTTTTCTCTGTGTAGCTATTAAAATTTGTCAGCATTACTGTCAATTTGTCTGTTTTTTCCCAGCTTCCTTTAGACAGAGCCTCTCTTCTGGGGTAGGCTTTTTTTTAGTTTTAGTAGTTTGTTTTTTTTAGTTTAACCTACTGAGGTTCTTCTAAATGTACCTAGAAATTAGCAATCCCAAGAGAAACAAAAAGTAAGGAACTTAAATCATGTAGGTCACATTTAGTATGTGCTTAAGACACTGCAATGCACGGAAGTCTGTGCAGGCAGGAGGAGTGCAAAGCCAAAAGCCCAAGCTACTGGGGATCTTCTGTTGCTGGTTAAAGATGAGACTAGATGTGGCACTTAGTGCCATGGTCTAGTAACCATGGTAGGGTTGGACTTGATGATGTTGGAGATCTTTTCCCAGTTGATTCTATAACTCTATGATTCTATACATATTCCTTCACTCACAAACTGACCAAGAGGTCCCACACTGCTGGTTACTGCTGTAGACTACTTAGCTTTTGCTTGGATTGAATTATTCCTCATGCCCTAGTTATTCCTCATGCGCTGGTTTCCCAGACACAGCTGAGCACCTTTGCAGCTGGTGGAGGGCTGGGAGCTCCCAGGCTTGCCAGCCAGCCAGGACTGGTAGAGCCCTGGTGTGAGGTGTGGAGACTGAGACCTCCTGGCTCACCCTGCTTGCAAAATGAAGTCCTAACTAAAGCCCAAGGCATGAGTGACGACCCTTTGGAAGGCTCCATCACGCTCTGCCTCCAGCTTCATGCTGCCTCAATTTAGGACAGCAGTGAGGGGCTGGGAGTGAAACCCCTGGAAAGCAATGGAGGCAGCAGATCTGTGGTTTCTAGGCCCTGCTTGTTGAATGGCATGGTCATGTTCACCTGTGCTGCAGACCAATCCAGACATCCCTACTGGGCCCCAGTCTCAGCGGTGTGGAAGAGGCTACTCCTGCAGGGAGGATCATGGAGCTGGAGGAGGTCACTGCCCAGTGCTGTAGTCCTACAGATGCAGCTGGAGTAGTTTCTTCATTTATATGTGGGTGCTTTGAGTTTCTTGCTGCATGGATTTTACTTCAGTTCCTTCTATTTTTTTTCCATTTTCAGAGACCATTTTTCATTCACTGTCGGTAATGAGACATTCAGTTCCACAGCAATATCCAACTCATCAATCTTTTCCTTTCAAGAGCACTGCTGCTGTTACTGATCCTCTCTTCCTTTTATTATGTACAAGGCCATACACACACACACACTCATATATGTGTGTATAGAGCAGACTCCTTTCCTTTTGTCTATCTTTTTGTTCTTTGCTGTGTTTAAGTTGCTTGCAAAATTCTCATCATTACCTGGCCTCTGATGACCTTATTGATTTATTGTTGCTCCTAACACGCTCTCTAACAGGTCTCTCAGGAAGAGTATTAACCATCTTTTCTGTCATTCCCTTTCTCATACTGATCCTGCTTGCTAAGTCTCTGGTGGGATCTACCTACTGATGCATAATTTTTTGGTGCAATGTGCTCTGCAGCAGTGAAACATATCCATTCTGACCTTTAGAGAGTTAGTCTGAGCCAAAAGTGAATTCTTACTAACCTCAGATTATTATTTAAGAGGCTTTACAACATCTACCCTCCTAATAAGGGTGCTGTGCCCCAGCAGACAGTTCTGCTTCCTCTTCTTTGTGCTCATCCAGCTCCCAGTGCAATCATTCCCAAATTTTCAAAGCCAAAAAGCTTGACATATTGTCTATTTTCCATCTCAATGCCTGGAACAAGACATAGTTCCTTTTACTACTCAGTCTAGTGTTACTGAGAATGTGGAAGATAGACAATATGCTATGCAAACTAGGAGGCCTTTGGGGGTTTGAGGCATGGAGCAATGCAACTTCTCCTGTGGGAGCAATGCAGAGAAACAAACCAGCTGTCTGGATTGAAACCATGAGCAATTAACAGCAGTTTCAACTACCCAGAACAGAACTTTATAAATACTTGCAAATTATGCCCTGCCTATTTTCACATGGAGAGTGGCAACATATGAGAGCTCTCCCTAGGTCAGAGGGACATTCTCTGAGGGAATCTTGAAGGTCAAGGGTTCTTTGTTAGGAGCTGCAGTGGCAGGACAAGGGGCCATGAGGACAGATTGAAGGGGGGGAAATTTAGGCTAGATATTACGAAGTTTTTCCCTGTGAGGGTGGTGAGACACTGGCACAGGTTACCCAGGAAGGCTGTAGCTGCCTGGCAGTGTTCAAAGCCAGGTTGGATGAAGCCTTGAGCAACCTGGTCTAGTGGGAGGTGTCCCTGCCCAGGGCAGGGGTTGGGACTAGATGATCTCTAAGGTCCATTTCAACCCCTAGAATTCTAGTTCCAGAGATACTTCAAAATTATCCTCTTAATTAGAAGCAGCACAGTCTACGCTGCTATGTGCAGATGGGCACAAGAAACTAAAGATTGAAATTTGAGAGGGAGATTGGAGGGAAACTCTGCCAGCGGCTTCTTGTCATAAGACACGGCATGGCAGGGTTTCCAGTGGGAAGAGATCCCACCCCTGCCTGCCTCCAGCATCCAGAGGAGACGCCACAATCGTCAGATTGCAGTTATCATCAGAGAAAAAAGGGCCCATTCATCTCCACTTGTCCTGGGAGAATAGATTGGCTTGAAAATAAGTGCTCTTACACACAAGAGAGATTCCTTTTGTGGGGCTAGGCCCTAGGTTTCCTTTATGAGGCACTGAATGCTGAAAGAAACTTATGGATCGTAATCAGTGCATCATGCCATGATAGCTGTAGAGGCAGAAACTCTGATAAAAATAGTTAAGATACACAGGAAATGGAATCCACCACCACCACCTTGGTGAAGCCACAGGAATCTTTTCCCATTGTAAATATGCTCCATACAATGCTGCTGGCCCTTGCAGGAGTGATAGCAAAACATAAATCATGCTAACTAGTAACAGGACCCACAGAACAATGTGACATGGCTAGAAATTGAGGCTTGGCTCTGCATGCAGAGAACTATGTCTAAACTTGGAGGATTGGTAGGGCAGCCAGAGGAGAGACTTGAGGCTCTACTCAGATCACAGGGAGGATGATGCAAACTTGGGACAGAACCTTCACAGGTAAATCACACACCTGTGTATTTTGTTGCTAGCTTGTTTCTGGGGAGATTATAAGTGCTCAGTGTGTGTGAAACCCAAAGCCCAGGGCACACACACCTGTGGTACCTATATGAAAGAGGCTACACATGCCTCTCAGTGTCAGAAGTGAAATAGTTAGCTCAAAACTGAGACTCTGACTACATTTTGCTGTAATTAATTATTTAGAAGCCATCTCAATCTGATTTAGATCCTGAGGTCAGGTATGCAAATTTTAAAGCTTTGGCATACTCCCATCTCCCATGTTTTCATTTTTGTCAGGATTTTCATAGTTTCATAGTATGTTAAGGGGTTGGAATGGACCTTAGACATCATCTAGTCCCAATCCCCTGCCCTGGGCAGGGACACCTCCCACCACACCAGGTTGCTCAAGGCCTCATCCAGTCTGGCCTTGAACACTGCCAGGGTTGGGGCAGCCACCACGTCCCTGGGCAACCAGTGCCAGTGTCTCACCAGTCTCATGGGAAAAACGTCTTACTAATATCTAATCTTTCCTCCTTTCAATTTATCCCCATTACTCTTTGCCCTGTCACTGAATTCCCAACCAACAGTCCCTATCCAGCTTCCCTGTAGAGCCTTCAGGTCCTGGAAGGTTGCTATGAAGTCTCCACATAAACTTTCTGCATATGTTAATGACAGCAGTAAGAGGACAGTGACCTCTTTCACCAGTACACACCTACCAGCCCAGCAATTCCAAGGGACATGCACATACAGCCTGACAACCAGTCTAGGATTTTGTGTTGGCTGCTGTAAATTGCAAATTAAATGAAAGCCCATCAAGCAGTGCTGCTGTGGTTCCAAAATTGCATTATTCTTTATCTGGATCCACAAATACAAGTTTGATTAGTGCAGTAAGCACATGACAAAATGCCTTGCAGTGCAAGTGCTACACAGTCACAAAGATAACATTTCAATAATTTTTCTTCTTTCTTCAGGCTTCATTACTCTGAGTGACATTTTACAGTATGGAGCATAAAACTCTCATAAATGTTTCAGGTAGTACTTTCAAACCTGCACTAAGGTGATTATGCCTTTACCAATTAATGTGTTTATGCAATGTGTTTGGCCTTAAACCACAGAGTTAAACGAGTGCTTTCCAAGGTGTGACCATTTACAGGCTCTAGGCCTTGTCTGGAGCCCACAGAGAGCCTTGTTAAAGGCAGCTGTCCTCAGTGAGCCACTGTGTGCCCAAGCCCAGGCAGATACAAGAAAATCAGGAATGATTCAAAAGAAGTGTGGGCAGCAGGTCAAAGGAGGTGATTCTCCCCCTCTGCTCTGCTCTGGTGAGACCCACCTGGAATACTGCACACAGTTCTGGTGTCCTCGGTGTAAGAAGGACATGGAACTGTTGGGGCAAGTCCAGAGGAGGCCACAAAGTTGCTAAGAGGACTGGAGCATCTCCCCTATGAAGACAGGCTGAGGGAGTTGGGGCTGCTTAGCCTGGAGAAGAGAAGGTTGTGTGGAGACCTCAGAGCACCTTCCAGGATCTGAAGGGGCTCCAGGGAAGTGGCAGAGGGACTCTGTGTATTAGGAGCTGCAGTGACAGGACAAGGGGCAATGGGGACAAATTGAAGGAGGGGAAATTTAGGTTAGATATAAGGAAGAATTTTTTCCTATGAGGGTGGTGAGACACTGGCACAGGTTGCCCAGGGAGGTAGTTGCGAAACACCTAAAACAGCAGCAAGGCTAATTTACTCCCCATCTTCAACCTCTCAAAAAAGGTTTATGTTATAAAAGAACAATTATCCAGTTAGTCAAGACATAATTAATGCTAAATTTATTCATAAACTCTTACCTGTCAATGCATTTTCATCTCTTATCTCATTTTTTTCCACTTTCCTTCAGTTGGTTACTTTCCTTGCACCATCCCTTTAATTTTCCTTCTTCCCCCTTTAAGGTCTCTTCAAAATCCTTCCCTACTCCCATCATTTTCCTTCCATCCATTTGCCAAGCTCCCTTGAAATCCCATGCTCTGAGGTGTGTAGGAGTCACTGCAAGGTCTGAATGCAGCATTATTGCTGTTTGTTGGTGCAAGCCTTTCCACAGAGTATTGGTCTGTTTCTGCCATTATCAGGTAAAGATGACTTTGCTCAAAATTATTCCTAGTTTGGACAGGATAAAAGGCACTTGAGAAAGTGTAGTCCAGGTAATTGAAGACCTTGTGATGACCACATAGTCTGAAGCTCTAGAAAGCCAAACAGACCTGAAGAAAATTCTCCCTGTCTGTAATTGCAGCCTATAAATTGTTCTTATTACTAATTAATATGCTTACTGGCTACTCCCAGGCAGAATAATCACAGTTGATGAGATGATATTCTCATGCTTTGTATAATTAGCAGGGGTAAGAAAAGCATAGAAAAGTATGATTTACTTTGCATTAGGTGCACAAGCTTCCAGTCGCCACAGATTCTTGGATCTAATCCTGCACATTGGCTGCACTTCAGCATTTTTAAGCTCTTCTGTAAGAGATTTGGCTTGTGAAAATTTCACCAAGATCTCTTGCAAGCAAACAAACCAACCACATCCTGAAGAAATAATCTCCTTTCAGGTATCTTTTCCATTTCTTTTATACCTCTTCCATCCTTCTGTTCTGCGGGGGATTTTGTAAAAATAAAATATTGAGATCAAGTCTATTTGTATTTTTTAATTTAATATTAATTTTTCATTTGTGCTGCACAGAATTCAAAATCAGGAGCTTAGATCCCTCAGAATCAACATAAAAATTATACCTCTACATCTGCATAAGATTTCCCTGTGGTTTAGGGATCAGTGTAAACTTCCCCTCTACCCAGAAATTTTCACTACCTTTGAAATTTTCAATTTCTGGGAAAACATGGCAATAAACATTCAGTGGCTGAAATGTGACAATTTCATTTGCTTGGTCCTTTAAGGGAGGGAATTCTTGTCCAAATAACAGTTTTCTAATGGAAATAAGGAGCAGAATGAAGAGAAAGGAGGTTCTCTTTCTAGCCTGCTTCTAATCTAGTCTAGTCTAATCAAATCTAATCTAAAACAAAACAGAACAACACCACAGCTGCCAGCAAGAGCCTGTGAAATGAAGGGAATGGGAATGGGCAGAGATTTACCTGAGGTTGTTCAGCTACTCTGTGATAGAGCAGAGACAAGAACCTAAAGCTCAGGGATCCTGGCTCCATGCTCTGGTCACAAGGGTCCCCAGGGGATTGAGACAGCCCAGTAAACATTTCAAGTAGGTAAAAGCTGGACTGTACTTACAAAATGGCTTTTGGAAACAATCTCTAGGCAAAGGGCGTTTAAAAAGAGAGTATATGTCAATACAGGCAAGGACACAGAGCAGTGTTCCTGAAAAGCAAGTTTTAGAGTAACAGAAGAGGTTTGGGTCTGATTTGGAAGCACAAGGTAGCTATTATTACGCATTAACTTGCACTTGAATTAAGTCCAGAGGAGGCCACAAAGTTGCTAAGAGGATTGGAGCATCACCTCTCTGAAGACATGCTGAGGGAGTTGGGGCTGTTCAGCCTGGAGAAGAGAAGGTTCTGAAAGATCTGAGAGCAGCTTCAGGGAACCTGCAGAAGGACTCTGTTAGGAGATGAAGTGACAGGACAATGGGCAGTGGGTACAAATCGAAGGAGGGGAAATTTAGGCTAGATATGAGGAAGACGTTTTTCCTGTGAGGGTGGTGAGACACTGGCACAGGTTGCCCAGGGAGGCTGTGGCTGCCCCAACCCTGGCAGTGTTCACAGCCAGGTTGGATGAAGCCTTGAGCAACCTGCTCTGGTGGGAGGTGTCCCTGCCCAGGGCAGGGGGTTGGGGCTGGATGATCTCTAAGGTTCATTTCAACTCCTAAAATTCTATGAATTCCATAACCTCTATTTCCCCTTC
Source organism: Acanthisitta chloris (assembly GCF_000695815.1). Classification (NCBI taxonomy): domain Eukaryota; kingdom Metazoa; phylum Chordata; class Aves; order Passeriformes; family Acanthisittidae; genus Acanthisitta; species Acanthisitta chloris. The sequence goes on from NW_008675402.1 coordinate 54,589, forward strand.
CCCAGCTGCTACCAGAATACTTTGGATGACAAAAAGCTGATTTTTTTTTTCCCACGAAAACCAAAGTTCCCACCCAAGGGCAGGCTTAAACTCCCCTAGGAAGATGTTCCGGCAGCTCTGCAGGGGTGGGCAGCGAGGGACCCAAGCCCGGCCAGCCCCGTGCCCCGGCCAGCCCCT
>NW_008675403.1:0-37846 GCF_000695815.1 Acanthisitta chloris
TGGTGGATTCCCCATCCCTGGAGGTTGGTCACCCAGAAGGAGACGCTGCAGGAATCGCTTCTCCCCGCAATCCTCTCTCCGGCGCTGCATTACCGCTGGGGTGGCTGCTTGTTCACTCTCCTTGCCCCAGCGAACTGGGAATAACACCCAGAAGGAGACACTGCAGAGATCCCTTCTCCCCCCAGTCCTCCCTCCGGCGCTGGGATGGGTCTTTGTCCACTATCCGTGCTCCAGCGAGCTGGGAATAACAACCAGAGAGAGACGCTGCAGAGATTCCCTTCTCCCTGCCACCCTCTCGCCACCGCTGGGGTGGCTCCTTGTCCACTATCCTTGTTCCAGCGAACTGGGAATTACCCCCAGAAAGAGAAGCTGTAGAGATCTCTTCTCCCCCCAGTCCTCCCTCCCCCGCTGGAGTGGCTCCTTGTCCAGTATCCTTGCTCCAGCGAACTGGGAATAACTCCCAGAACTGGGGGGTCCATGTCCCGAGCGTGGGTTGATGCTCAGTGTGTTAACACGTGCCTTGTCCTAGTGGGGTGGTTGTTTTAAAAGCATCGCTAAATCACCTCTGGTGTTGGAGGTTTGTGTGGTTTTATTCATATCCCACGACTAGATGTGGCACTTGGTGCCATGGTCTAGTAACTATGGTAGGGTTGGACTCGGTGGTCTTTGAGGTCTCTTCCAACCTGGTTGATGCTATGGTTCTGTGATTACTGAGCAATCCTGATTAGGGACAGGTTAATAGGGATGGATTACAGAAAACAAAGGCTGCTGCTCCACGTGTTGCCCAGCGTTTCAGAGCCTGCAGCAGTTGTTTCTTGGGGAGAAATGGCCCTAATTAAAGCCCTTGGGAAGTGTTGTGCTAATATGTCAAAACCTGGAGTTGAGGGAAGGAAGAAAAGTGGGTTTGTAGTTGGCTTGGGCTGCAGGTTCAGGACAGCTGTTAGCACACAGACTTTAGCCTTATCTTTCCCACACTTGACTTCTCCTGCAAACTCCTCCAGCTCTGTGGCACACCTTTGAGGAAAAGCTGTGGCCGCTGCTGAGTTGGGGCTACTGTGGTGGTATCTTGAGCCAGCTCTGCACCCATGGGCAGCACCTTGATGCCCTGGGTAAGATCTCACCAGTCTTGACCGGGTTTCTCTCTAGCTGCTGTGCAGCCCCAGCCTTAGAAAAACATGATAATGTGATTCAGATGTCCATATGTCTTAAGGTAACTCTTTTTTTTCCTTCACTCATTCCAAAAACTGCTTGCTTTCATTGTGGATGGTGGATGCTTCCAGGCCAGGCTTTCTGCATTCCCCAAAGTGGCTGAGTTGTCAGTATCTGTGCTGCCAGCGTCAGTTTCTTACTGTGAATAACTGTGTCATTTAGCCCCACACAGGTGCTGCAGCTCCAGTGCAGAGCCTGGCTCTTTGGCCAGGTAAACAGAGCAATTACATGTTGGCATCTGTTCTGCTGAAGTTGTCAGGGAGAGGGCCAGCTGCCCTGCTGGTACATGCTTCCCAGGATGTGAGCTAGGCTACACCCTTGGCACAGCAAGAAATTTTGGGACAGAGTCAGGCTAGAGCCCATGCTCACAGGAGCTTTTTGAGATGAAGTAGCAGAGCACTCTGCTGAGAGTTTACCTGCAGCAGGCACGAGGGTGGTTGGCACATCCAGGGAAAACAGCAGCAGCAAAGTGCCCATCCCAGGGTATGGCTGGTGGCTCAAGCACCCTGTCCCAACAGTGGGGACAAGTTGTGCTGCCTCCTGGGCAAGTGAATCCTCCTATAGCTGGGGGTCATCCTGGAGTTGTGCTGCTGCGCCCTAAACGTGAGCTCTTTGCCCAGTAAGGGCTGTTCATAGAGCCCCTTACCTGAACTGGTCAACCTCTGTTCCTCTTGCCAGTTTTGGGGGTTGAATCATTGTATTGAGGACAAGGGGCTGTGCAGTGGTTAAGGAGATAAAGATGCTGTGCAGTTGACTCTCACAGAAGCATGGCTTGAGGGAACAGAGGGAGGTGCCAACCAGGGCAGGGAGTGCTGCTCACCTGGCAGGATGGCACAGTGGGGAGAGGCTGTGGGATCACCTCCTTTGGAAGAGCTGTTTGCAAGATTGCTGCCTGAAGGGCTTTTCTTTACCTCATTCCAGGCCATTGAGGTCAAACTAAAACAAAAAAGACATGGTTGGTGAAAGATACATTTTGATTTGGTAAAATGCAAGGAAAGGAAATGACTAATTGGTGTGTTTTTCTTGTTTGTTTCTTTGAGTAAGAAAACCACTAAAAGTGCAAATGTTTCATTCAGAACTACTTTTTAACAGAATGTAAGGTGATCTCAAAAGCTTCCGCAGGCTGAAATTCCTAAGGGATTTTGGATCTTGACTTTCTGCTCTGATTTAGGCAGTTTAAATAATCTGAGTTTTGGGGAAGAAAGCAAAAAAGAAGGAAAGAATGACTTGAGGTCTCTCTCCAGATCTGGTACATGGAAGAGTATCAGATATCTGATCAGGAGGTATGTGCAAGGAAATACTCTTTGTAACTCCATTTTCGGGAGGCTTTTTGTACTTGAGTCATTCCTGTGGCTTTTGTTTTGCAGCTAAAGGAACTTAGAGGCCTGTGCTGTCACCTGAACACCCATAACTGAGGCACAGCCTTCTCACTCAGCATCACGCTGAGGGACCAGGCTCTGCCCTGGAGGAGAGGGATTTGGGCAGGAGAGATGTGCAGTGTTCCTGTAGCTGGGTCAGTGCTGGGTAGTGCTGGGTCATTCAGGATTGCTGGGCATGCTGCCTGGGGCTGGTAGCTCATTGTTGCTATGCTTTATAAAAAGTTTTGAGGGCAGCTCTTCCAGCTGGTTGTGCTGAATTCATCTTGATGTGTTATCATTGGAATGAGTTTCTTATGTGGTTCAGAGAAAAGCATGAGCTTGCAGTTCTGAGCCATTATTATCTTAAGCTTTTGTAGTTTCCTAGGGCAAACTTCAGTTTTTCTTTGCAGCAAGAAAGACAGACCAGCATGCAGCAAAACACTGAACAAAGCCAGCTTCTCTTTATTGAAAGCATAACTGCATTTGAAAAACTAGCACAGACTAATTTACAGCTCTTATTCCACTGTATACTGTGAAACTCAAAAACTTGGGCATTTCATAATGTTCCTGGCTTAGATAGGGCACTCTGTAAATAAGCTAAATGTGATGCTGCAGTTTGGTCTCTGTTGTAATGCACAAGTTTTTTTTCTTAGAACTTAAAACAGTTACTTTAGGGGAACCATTAATAGTCTATAATAGATGGAGGGTGATTTGCACAGTTAACAAATTCTTTTTCAAGCTGCAATGAAATATTTATTATTGGAGCACTTAAGGCAGGTTTTTCAGCTCCTGCATTTGTGGCTTCGTGCTAAGTGTGTTAGGTTACACATCCTGATTTGTCTGGGTTTTGTTCTCCTTCAAAGCCCAGCTGAAAAGTTTTTTCCCTCTGTAGCATAATGCAGTCTCTGATTACTTCTCAATATAGGGAGGCTTTAATTATTAGCTGTGCTAAAAGCAGCTTGATAGTCAGTAGGGAAATTACTCATGTCAGGTCTTTCTGTGATGGCAAGTGCTGATGACAAGGAAATTGCAACTGACAGTTATATTTTCATTGCCAAAGCCTTCCCTTGTGTAAGGTATCCACAGCATAAACCAAGCAGCCGTGGATGTGATCTGCTCTCCTCCTCGTGTTAGAGATGTGATACAGTGCACATCACCCTCAGAGCTTGTGCAGAAGTGCTGGTGTTGAGGCAGAAAGGGTGAAAGGATGGGAAGGTCCTAATTCAGTCGGACAATTAGGGAAAGCCTAGCAGGGGACTGTGCCCTGGGGTTAACACTTTTCTTCACATTAGGACACTCCTTTGCAATTACTTCAGCATTTTCCTTCCTGTGGTGTGTCTTTATGAAAATGCTTACTTCTGGTTTTTAAGCCGATAGAAGGGGGGGAAAAAAAGGTCAAGATAGTGTAATTTCCTTGGCTGGTTTTGTGTACTCTAATAACCCCTTATGCCATGCAGTTTGCTGAGTTTTTCTCAGCACCTGGAGACTGTCAGCAAGGTCTGGGGCAGGCAGGAGCTGATGATTCCTGTCTGCAGTCTGAAACCATGTTCCTGTGCCAAAATGATGTAGTCTGAAACATCCTAGGGTGCATGAAAAATAACATTGCAACATGACTGGCACTCAGGAGGAGATTTTATGCTCTGTAATTTTCATATTAATTGCTTTTCTTTATATTTTCAATAAGAAGTCATAGGAGTATAGAATTTTAGGAGTTGGAATGGACCTTAGAAATCATCCAGCCCCAACCCCCTGCCCTGGGCAGGGACACCTCCCACCAGAGCAGGTTGCTCAAGGCTTCATCCAACCTGGCTGTGAACACTGCCAGGGTTGGGGCAGCCACAACCTCCCTGGGCAACCTGTTCCAAGTCTTTGAATTCCAGCTCTGATAATCCCTCTTTTCATCACTTTTTAACTGAAAAAAAACAAACCCTCACCAGCCACTTCTACAGAATTTCATAAGAAAATCAGTTCTAAGTCACTTGGTGTATTGAGGCTTGTTTCAAATGCTCCTTGAATTAAACAGTTTGGAGAACTGAGAACACACTGGTGATTGAGTAAAACCTAAATTGGTCTGAGTAGTAGTTAAAACCATGGGGTTCATTGCTCACATCATGAATGGGGAGCTGATGTAGATACTCTGAGAAGCTAAGGCAATGTAATGACTTCATGAATGTTTTCTGGGTGGCCAGAGCAACATGGGACAGCTGCTGTGCTCGGAAATAAAATGGTTTTCTGTATTAATAGATTGTTTTATTGTAGTTGGGGGCACTGGAAAGACCACAGCAAAGCAATGCAGTAACGCCAGCAAATATTTGGGAGGCAACAACATGGCAAAGTGGCTCTTGGCCAGACCCCACACTGACATGGAGCAGCTGTGGGATTGATGTGGGGAGAGGAAACTGCACAGAGAATTAGCTTCAAATCCACCCTGGGAGGGGAAAAGGCAACCTCAACACTTTGCAAGGACTCTCTGTGGGGGTCCCCACTGGGTCTGGCAGGGGTGAGGGACTGACTGGCTGTCAGCCTCCTGCAGCATCCCTGAGTCCTCCCTCAGTGTCTCCTGGCATGTTCCACCTCTGATTTGGGAATGAAATCTAGAGCTTGGCAGGCGGAGGGCAGGGGCTGCCCACAGGCACTGCTCCTGCAGACTCAGGGCTGGATTGGCACATCAGTCTCTGCTTGCAAAACCCTCTGAGTTTTGTGACTTCTCCATCCTGAGGAAATACTTGCAAATAGGCACTTATTTCTGTCTGTGGCTCTGCAGATGAACACTGCTCTTCTGAACTGTGTTCGTAGCAGGACAGACCTGTGTTTCGTGTGAGACCAACATGTGTGCAATGTTAACTAACTTATTTTTGCCAGGGTCTGCTGCTAAGTTGTCTGTGATTCACTCAGCAGCAACCATCTCCCAGACCCAGATCTGACTGGGACAGACCATCTGTGGGCCATGCCAGGGCAGCTGCTCTTCCCACAGGCAGTGATTACAGAGACATTTTAATTAAGCATGTGCTTGCACTACAGCTGACTGGGGTGATCTGCACACTCCTGTCCCCCAACATCTCTCATGCCAGCACCAGGGACCTGAGCCAGCTGAAAACCCCATGGTGAGGGAAATTGGTGGATATATAGGTTTAAAATTGAGTTTGTCTCAATCTGTATCAATTCTTTGACCTCATGAATGGCAGTGATAGGAAAGAACGTGGCAAAGGTGGAAATGCCCATTTGGGCAGAAGCATGGATTGGTGCCTGGGTCATGGAGCTGTGGCAGAGAGCAGTGTGAAAAGTGGGGTCCTGTGAGTTGGTGCTGGGGATCTAAACAAGGAGGGAGCAGTGTTTGGTGATGGTCTGGGTCGTGTCTGGGAACTGCTTGTGCCTGCCCTGGGTGTCATATCAGGATTGGGCACATCCATTCTCCCTTGCACTGGAAGAGGGATCACCAGCCTGCAGTTTGGGGGTAAGAATTCTGTGAGCAATTTTGCTTTCTGCTGTTGAAAGCACACTTGAGTGTGTTTTTGCTGCAGCTTGTTATCCCCTCCTTCAGCCCTGCCTGAAGGGAAACCACCCCGGCAGTGGTTTTGTCATTGCGGTCACAGAATTGGTTTACAGAAATTCACCTTCAGAAGGTTCAGAGGAAGTAAACCTGATGTCCTGCCCCTCTGGCACGTAGGTTATGGTTAGAAAGGGTATGGAGAATAGTGACACACTGATGTATGTTTAAATCTACCTGACATTTGTTGGCATGACATGCCCATGGACCTTCTTCACCCATTACTTTCAGGTCCCAGAAGAGTCAGATGCTGTTTATACTCACTTGTACTCTCAGGAAAAAACAAAACAAAACAGAGACAGAGACAGATTCTGCGAGCTGTTGCAGGCTGAGTCCCACCATTCAGAGAGAGAGCTGTGGGATAGCCACTGTACACGTGGCTCTGTTGGCTGGTTCTTCTCAACCACTGTGCCATGGAGACAATCTGCTGTGGGAGGGAGGGCTTGGTGGGAGGTGTCAGTGAGCTTCCCTGGAGCTGAAAGGAGAGGGGCAGGCACTTGGGTCTTAAGCTGACACAGAGGAGATTCAGATTAAATGTTAGGAAAATGTTTTCCCTGTTTAGCTGTTCAGGCATTGAAATAGATTGCCCAGGGAGGTGGTGGAGTCACCATCCCTGGAAGTGTTGAAGAGGTGTCTGGATCTGACACTGGAGGATCTGGTTTAGGGTTTAGGGGTTCCAGCAGTGACAGGTTAATGGTTGGACTCAATGATCTTAGAGGTCTCCTCTAACCTTGATGATTCTGTGATTCTTGAGTGTGACATTTCTATAGTACTTTAAGCATCCCAGAAAACATTTTTTCTGCCTTCTGTGTTTCCTTTTGTGAGTTTATGCAGTTGCAAGAGAGAGGCAGTATTCTGATTCTTTGAAAAGGAATCAGAGTATTTTGAAGCTGCTTCTGTTAAGTACAAGCTACTTCCGAAATCTTTGTTCCTTCGTTCACATTTTTTTCCTTTTTCTTAGCCAGCCTCAGGAAATGAGAACATTCTTTTGGCTTTCCGTGCCTGAGTCACATCTTATATATATATGTATCTATATATAAAACTATGTTAAAACATCTGGAGAAGTTTGTTTCAGAGGTACTTGTTTTGTGTTAGGGCATCTGATTTTAAATGTTTATGCACAGTTGGATCTTTCTAGAGTTTCCCATACTTCTCTGGTTACAAGGCCACGTATATTGCTGTCAGAAAAGCCAAGGGAAATGTGCTGATAACCTAGGGAATAGACAAACAATTAAAAGTAAAGCCTTTCAAGGAAGTGAGAATTCACTGGGGTTTATTTATTTTTTCAAAACTGAAGCTACTAAAGCAGTTTAATGTGAGATGCATCCAATATGTAATTCTTTAATGTTTGCTAAGTATGTAAAGAGGTGTGAGGAGGAAATCCAGAAAATCCCAGTAGCTCTTCCCTACTGAAAACAAGGGAAAGGAAGTACTTAAAAGCTCCTGACACCCATCTCTGCTGCTCAGTGGGCTGACACTCACTGGGCTCTCTGAGTGCACGGTGGGGTCTCTGCCTCCCACTGGGGTCACACAGAGATCGTGAGACTGCTCAGAGAGGAAAAACAAAACTCCATTTAGTTTAACCGAAGGCCAAATATTTAACTTTGGTGGGGGAGGTGGTGGGATTTAGGAGAACCAGTAAAATTTCCACCCTTGTATGTTTAACATAGCTGTTTAACATAGCATCACCCAGCTGGGGTTGGAGGGTGCTGGGAGGGATGCAGGGATGGCAGTGGGGCAGGAGGGGAGGATTCCCCCGAGAGGCTCCATCTGCCATGCCCACACAGCCTCCAGGTGTTCCCAGTGCCTTCTCCTCCCACAGCTTCCACTGAAATGCCCTTGAATTTATGGCTTGGATAAGAAACCTCTCACTGATCAAATATTTTGATTGCCTCTTGGCCTTCCTGTAAGTTTCTTTGATCTTTTCTTGTCAGTGAATTATAGGGGACTTTCAAAAGTCTTGTTTGTTGAAATAGCTGGATAAATATGGTCCTCAGTGTAGGTGTTATTTAGAAAAGTACTTATCTCCCGGAAAAAACATCTCCCTCCTTTCTCCCCTTCAGCAGGTTCGTTTGCCATAGCGCGTCAAAGAGGTGTGATTTCTATAATTATAGCAAAGAACAGCAGCTTATTGTTAATTGTTTGAAATCATCTAAAGGCCAGTGGGGCTTACTCTTCTGGCTGATTTCCTGCTCATTCAAACACTGAAGAACTGTTTCAGGTTCATGTATAAAAGAAACCCACAGAGTCAGAACAGTCTCTGGGGGAAACTGATGGGCTCACAGCCCGGGGATGAATCCCCCTCTGTTAAACTCTCCTGCAGTTACAATTTCTCTTTTTTTTCCAAGAGAAAAGGCTCCTCTTCTCCCACAGGCATCCTGCTCACGTGATGTCCCCTCTGAAATGGCTCTGCTCAGCCCTGCTCGATGCCACGCTGGAAGTTGCATGTCTTGAGGCACAAAGCTTGGTGCCAGGCTTGGTTTGGGCAGCAGAGGGGTGAGCTGTGCCAGAGCTCTGCAGTCAGATGAAGTAAGGGAGGACAGATGAAATATTGCTGGTGGCTATGTGAGGTGTAACCCAAAAGGTCAGAGTTTCCAAACATTGTCTAAGCCTGAAAGCTGCATTTTCCTTAGTGTCACATGCAGGATAAGGAATCATGGAATCCTCAAGGCTGGAGGAGACCTAGGATCAGTGAGTCCAACCATTAACCTGTCATTGCTGGAACCCCTAAACCCTAAACCAGATCCTACAGCACCAGATCCAGACACCTCTTCAACACCTCCAGGGATGGTGACTCCACCACCGCCCTGGGCAATATTCCAGTGTCTCAACACCTTCACAGGGAAAACATTTCTCCTCACATCCAATCTGGTTCTGCCCTGGCTCAGCTCAAGGCCATTCCCTCTAGTCCTCTCCCTGCAGCCATGGCAGGACACACATCCCCCACCTCTCTCTATATCAATATCTGAAAGAGCTGCAGGGAACCTGGAAAGGGACTCTGTTAGGAGCTGCAGGGGCAGGACAAGGAGCAATGGGTACAAATTGAAGGAGGGGAAATTTAGTTTAGATCTTAGGCAGAATTTTTCCCTGTGAGGGTGGTGAGACACTGGCCCAGGTTGACGGGAGGCTGTGGCTGCCCCAACCCTGGCAGTGTTCACAGCCAGGTTGGATGAAGCCTCGAGCAACCTGGTGTGCTGGGCAGTGTCCCTGCCCAGGGCAGGGGGTTGGAACTAGATTATCTCTAAGGTCCATTCCAACCCCTAAAATTCTGTGGTTCTAACCCAAACCCTTCCACCGACTGCATTAGATGTGCTTCTGGACCAAAGCTTCCATTTGAGAAGTACAGAGAAAATGAAGGGGCATTTTCAGTGTTCTGTATGAACAATGTTGCTTCATTTTGATGCCACTGAACCTTTTTGTTCTTGCCATTGCTTAGCTGATGCACTGCAAAGGGGAAATAATTTGGACTTCTTGTGTCAGGTTGCATCTGAGTCGTAAATGGGAAAATCAATATTTTTGTCATTACCATGCAGAGATGGGCAAACAGTAGAGTTAAGAGGATCCTTGACATCACCCTGGGGAAAATTACTAGAACATGATAAAATGGTGAGGGATCCAGGAACAGTAATACTGCATTACTGCTCAGGTTTCCTGAGAAAGCTTTCTGCTCACCTTGGGCTGTTTATTCATTTATAAATAGCTCTGTGAACCTGTATTTAAAGGAGACATTCAAGGAGTTTCATGCTGTGGCGTGATACTGAAGTCTGTTAGGGCAGTTTCAGCATGGACTGAAACTCTCCCAAGGTAGGGAGAGTTACAAAATGAGATTTTGTGTCCAGTTCTGGGCTCCTCAGGACCAGAGGGACATGGGGCTGCTGGAGCAGGTCCAGGGGAGGGCAAGGAAGATGCTGAAGGGACTGGAGCACCTCAGTGATGAGAAAAGGCTGAGGGAGTTGGGGCTGTTCGGTCTCCAGAAGAGACAACTGAGAGGGACCTCATGAATGGATTTAAGTACAGGAGCAGGAAGTGCTAAATGATGGATCAGACTCTGCTCAGTGGGAGAAACCAATAAAACAAGAGGTAACAGCAAAAAATGATGCACAGAAAGTTTCACCTGACTATGAGGAAGAACTTCTTCCCTGTGCAGTCACTGAGCACTGAACAGATTGCCCAGAGAGGTCGTGGATTCTCCCTCACTGGAGATATTCCAGACCCATCTGGACACAGCCCTGAGCCATGTGCTCTAGGGTGGCCCTGCTGGAGTAGGGAGGTTGGACCAGATGACCCACTGTGGTCCCTTCCAACCCAACTGATTCTGTGATTCTGTGAGCTAAAGGTGGTTTAGTCATTTTTACCTGATAGGGTTTGATAATGTGTCGCTGTGTAGTGGCTTGATCTCCATAATGGATTTTGTCTCAAGTCCAAAAGCACACAGTTCAAAATGTGCAGCAGTGTTGCATCCCTGCACATACAAAACCAAGCACCAGAGTCTGCAGAAGGAAAGGGATGGGGCAGGGTGTAGGTCACCGTGTGCCCAGCAGAGCAGCCACAGCCATCGCAGCCGTCACTAGGATGGTTTGGGTGGTGGCAACATGGCATGGGAGGTCTTCTGGGGAAAGAAGGGCTCTGTCCTCCCAGAGGAGGAACTACCCACTGAAAGATCTCTTCTGGTGTCCAACCCCTGTAGGCATGGCAGATGTTGATGGTACAAATGTCAAGCAGAGGATTTTTCTCTTACGTATTGAGTAATGCTCCTTGCTGGGTGTGCATCGCCAGATATTCATCAGTTCTTCCTGCCACAGTGGGAGGGGAATGTAGTGAAAAACTGCTGAGTCCAGATTTTCTGACATGGCATTAATCCCTTTTCATGAAAGCATGTGCAGAATAAGCAGGGCCTTAGTTCCACAGCAAAAGGTTGCTTCATCAACCTTGGAAAAAATAACTTATCCACTCCATTTCATGGCTTAATTAGTAATGTTCTTGGAGATGGTCTTGGGGTGCAAGGAAGGCAGAGTGTACCCAAATTAATTGGAAGGAAATCCATATTTTGTCACAGTAAAAATACATTTTTCTGTATACTGTAGAGATATTGTGATATAAAGTTCATGTTGATTTAGAGTTTAATCAGCCAAAAGCATTTGTGCCATCAATATCCAATACTTCAGATTTTAGTGCTGAATTGGTGCTTGTGGGGAAATGTTGCAAGGACATTAGCAGAATTGCATTTACTGAAAATGTTTTCCTATGCTTTTTTTCCTTAAGGTATGGGCAGAAATCAGGGGTGACAAGGCGTTTCAAATGTTCCTGTCTTAAAGCAAAGGTTAAAAATGTGTGAAAAGGACATGCTTTTTCCAGAAACTGACAGTGGAATGTATCTAAGTAAAAATAATCAGGTTAGTTTATTTAATCTGAAGGCAATATAGTCCTGCTCATGCAGACCACTTAAATTAAATTCCTGAGTTCACTCAGGTCAAGTTATGAGTTTAAGTTGTGATCTCCTTGAAGCCAAGAACTCAAGTGCATGGAGCTGGCACGACACACGTCCCCAGTTACCAGGACCTGGCTTTCCCCTCACTGTCTGTGGCTCTGTGGGCTCTCTATAAGCTTTCTTGCAAGCTACATCTGTCTGAGCACCTGAAGTGGTTAAACCAACCAAATAGGTAAATAGAGTGGCAGGAGAAAATGTGGTTTGTTTGGTTTTGTTTTGTTTTTAAAGAGATTCTGACATAAATTATTCCATAACTGTGTTCATTGTGTCCAAGCAGGTGTTGCAATAGGATGTTGCCTCCAAATTCTTCTTAACAATTTGCCTGGTCAGGTTTAAAAACAAACACAGGATGCCCCTTCTAAAGTCTTCCTTCCGAAGCAAGAAATGCAACAACAAGAATTGCTAACATCTTTAAACCTCAGTGGATAGTGGTGTGGATCAAAAGCATTGCAGCAAGGGGTGCTTTGGTTCTGCTTGTCACCATCACAAAATCACAGAATCAGTGAAGTTGGAAGGGACCACAATGGGTCATCTGGCCACTCTCACAGGAAAACACTTTTTCTGAATATCTAGCCTAAATTTCCCCTCCTTCAAATTGTCCCTATTGCCCCTTGTCCTATCACTGCAGCTCCTAACACAGAGTCACTCTGCCGCTTCCCTGGAGCCCCTTCAGCTCCTGGAAGGTGCTCTGAGGTCTCCACACAACCTTCTCTTCTCCAGGCTGAACAGTCCCAACTCCCTCAGCCTGTCCTCATAGGGGAGATGCTCCAGTGCTCTTAGCAACTTTGTGGCCTCCTCTGGACTTGCTCCAACAGTTCCATGTCCTTCTTACATTGAGGACACCAGAACTGTGTGCAGTATTCCAGGTGGGTCTCAGGAGAGCAGAGTAGAGGGGAAGAATCCCCTCCCTTGACCTGCTGCCCACACTCCTTTGGATGCAGCTCAGGATTCGATTGGATTTCTGGGCTCTGAGCTCACACTGCAGCTCATGGAGAGTTTCTCATCTACCATCAGCCCCAAGTCTTTCTCCTCAAAACCTGTACCATAGGAGAAGCTGCTGGTATGGCATGGCACAGTGCAGCTGGGGGAAAATCCCAAATGTCTGCTTGGAGAGTGATAAAGGTTACAGACCTTCCCTCCAGGTCTATCCTTATGGGCTTCATGAACTGAAATGCAAAACTTGCTCCATGTGAGTGACAAAGGAGTTGAGGGAAACAGTGGCAACATCTGGGGATATCCAAACATAAGGCTGTGATTGGCAGCCTTCACAGTAGCATGGGTGTTGGAGCCCTCCTGGCCACCTTGCTGGGCAGTGATTCTACCTCTCCTGTCTTTTCTCAACACCAAAAGGATTTTTCTCTTATGTACGTTACAATTTTTATTACCTTATCGTGGCATACTAGGATGTTTGATTTTGTAATAGGTCAGGTGTATCCTGTTTCTTTGCTCCTGTAAATACATATTTTCTGTGATAACAAATACATTTACAGAGGATGTCTTCAGTGCTTCATCAACCCACACCACAGCAGTGGCTTTCTCTGCCTCTTTGCCATGGAGGTAGGATGCCATGGAATCCTCAGGGTTAGAGAAGACCTCTCATTGAGTCCAACCATTAACCTGTCACTGCTGGAACCCCTAAACCAGATCCTCTAGCATCAATTCCAGACACCTCTTCTCTTCATTGCAGGGATGGTGACTCCATCTATGGAAAAAAATTTTGAGAATTCTCAAAATCTTAATCATGTTGAGCTATTAAAAGTTTCCAATATTAATATTCATATTCAGATAGTTCACAGGACAGGAAAAGAACCATCAAAGAACTACACATTAAGTTAATGAACTAAAACACCTTCTGAAAAGTCAACATTTAAACATTCAAATAAAAATATCAATATCTACAATATTTGCTTCAGCCTGAGTTTTATGCATAACATTGACAATTGTGTCTATGTATTTGTGATTACAACTGTGATATATGTATATAAAATTGTGAATTGTATCATATTTGAGTCAACAAGTGAATCTGATTGGTGTTTCATTTGCATTGCTGGTCAGAGGGTTTGGTGGAAACCCATGAGCTCCTTGATGCTCTTCTGAAGGGATGCCAGGTCTTGCTCAGCCTCTCCCCAAGCACTCCTGAAGAGTGGAAGATGGTCTAGACTGCTTAGCTTCATATATATTACAAGTTATCTGTCCTCTACATCTTTTTTTCTGAGGGAGGACAATAATGGTGATGTTCTCTGTTGGGTCATCCAGGTGGGAATTCAGACTTAAGCTGAGGGAGGACGATAATGGTGATGTTCTCTATTGAGTCATCCAGGTGGGAATTCAGACTTAAGTTCCTAGAGCATGTTGCACATGGCCTTGACATTGTAGTCATTGCCAGAAGCATACAGGTTAGTGTTTTTAGGTACATTTTATTCCAGTTAACAGTGCTGGCTGATTTCATTTATGCTATGAGGAACTCTGTCTCCTATCCCATTTTCTGAAAGAAAAAATTGTTGGTGATGTTCAGGGACACATGTTATGTGGAGGTTAAGTGTAGCTTAGAGCTGGGCTTACACCTATGTGTGATGCCACTTGGTGGGACAAACATAATCAGACAAAGTCACAAATGGTGTCTATGTTTAACTGGGCAGAGTACACAGCACAGAGTTTATGCCAACTGTTGGAAGGCTGAAGGTAACTTCATGTTAGTAGCTTTTAAACCAGGACAGGTCACCGGCCAATATGTTTTAAAAAAACATCTGATGTGAGTAGTAGAGTTTCTAATGGGTTGGTACTCAGCATCATGCTCCTGCAGCAAGTTTGATCTGTCTGAGAAGCTGTGAGACAGGCTGTGTGTAAACTGTGTCTCTGGACTGTGATTTCAAGGAGATCACAGCTTGCTGAAGGTCAGAGAGCAGGCCAGGAATGGTATACAGATTGTGGTGGTGGTGTTTTGGGAAAAAGAAAGCTTAAAAGCAAACACACACAACCAGCAAACTAAGGAAGCCTTTGCTTTCCCAAATGTTTTTTGCTCATAAGAATATCAGCAATGAGGTGCTCTTGAACTGACATCCATCTCCTGCCCTATGGGGGGAACACAGCCTGTGTTGTTCCTCAGTGGTGTATGGTTTACAAATCCTTTTGTTTTATACTCTGAGTTACAGGTTGATTGGACTGATTGTTCTGTATTTGGGAAGGTGCCTTTGAGCACTCTGAGCATACATTAATGATTGACCTGGGGATAAAACCACCTCCTCCCTGAGTGGAGTGTGTTGCTCTCAACCCAAAACCTTGGTGTTCTCCTCCAGCCCCTGCTCAGAAGGTGACAGCAGTCAGCTCAGTACCTTTCATCCCTCCCTTTGGGTACTAGGTGCTATTTGGTCTGGTTGGCCTCTCTTTATTCCTTAAAATTTAATAAAAATTTGTATTTCTATTGTACTTTATCCAAATTAAATGTTAACGAAGATCTCCATAGCTGAAAGGAATTCAGTGGGAAATCCTGTAGCTGATCTGGGCACAAGAAAACATCTTTTTTCCTCTTTCTTCCCTTTAGCCTCTTACTTCCAATGTATAGTTGCTGTTCCAGGGTTCCTGGCACTGATGGTTAAAACTGAGGGCTGATTGAACTTTTGATTTTAATATCTTTTGACATCTATTGGCTGAAAGGCATGGACATGGCAAAAACAGAATGTAAAGGAACTTTGGGTGGCTTTGAGCATATTTTTGCAGAAATCAGATTTAATTTCAAGTTTTAGGTACAGGATAGTTCAAGATGATTTATGTTAGGATAATTTAAAAGCTGGTTTTCTGTAATGGTCCCAGGAGGAGAAAGCACTGGGTTACAAGTCCTGTTTTGGGAACTACTGAGCATCTGCAGCTGCTCTCATTCATTTCAGCAGTGCAGAAACATTTCCCCAACCATCTCTGAAGGTGCTCCCCTTGGTCTCACTTCCATCTCACGTACTCTATTTCATATACTGCTGGTGTATATCATCTTTGGCTGCATTACTGTCTTGAATCCATTTACTGGAATTCCTGTGCTTTCTTTTCAAGCATCTACTGCTAACCACTAATAAATCTGGAACATATTGGGACTTGGTGGGATGTTGGGCTTTCCAGGATGAAACTTCATTGTTTCCCGTTACAGGCTGTGGTTGGCAATTGCCCTCCCCTCTCTCCCACCCTGCATCATCTGAAGTCTTCTCTGACTGCATCAGCTTTTTCTACCCAAGCTGTCCTTCTCTATTGCTACCTTTGTTATCCCTTCCTGCAGTGGGCAGAGGAGTCCCTGCATGGGCTCCTGCAAATCCCATCTGAACTGCTTTGTCCTCAATGTCTGCAAGAAGTTTTTTGCCCCAACCCTGGCAGTGTTCAAGGCCAGGCTGGATGAAAACCTGAACTAGTGGGGAGATGTCCCTGCCCAGGGCAGTTGGGGATTGGGACTACATGATCTCTAAGATCCATTCCAACCCCTAAAATTCTGTGATTCTATGATGATGAAGTTTGAAGTAACTTGAAATGGCTCAGGGGCCTAGCCTGAAAGATAAGATTTGAAATGGATTAGAGGATATGGCCAACATCACATCTCTTACTGAATTCTTGTTTTCACCAGTTGTTTTTTTGTTGTTGTTGTTTTTCTTTATCTAATTTGAGGCATTTAGGATGTGTAGTGTCTTTTCACATTTCTGTAACTGCCCAGTGTGTTTTGCAGCTGATAAAATAAAACATTAGTAAAAAATGTGTCCCTTCAATCATAGAATCACAGAATAGGTTGGGTTGGAAGGGACCTCTGGAGATCATCTAGACCCCAAGCCAGGGTCACCTAGAGCAGGTGACACAGGAACTCATCCAGGTGGGTCTGGAATGTCTCTAGGGAGGGAGACTCCGTGATCTCCCTGGGCAACCTGTTCCATTGCTCTGCCACCCTCAGTGGAAAGAATTTGTTTCTCCTTTTGAGGTAGAACTTCTTGTGATTTAAATTTCTAGTTGTCACAGACACCAGCATTAAGTAGTGGGCTTTGTTGGCCACAATCTGACAGATGTCTCTTCCTAGGGTTTAAGTTCACCATTGTGGGGGAGCTAAAAATTCTCCTGCTTGCCTCTGCTCACAGGTGACAGTGTGGCAGGGCCAGAACCCTGTGGCAGAGATGTGCTGGTAGCTGGGTGAGGTGAGGAGCAGGGCACGTGGGAGATGTTGCAAGGAGCAGGACTCCCATGGCCAAGCTCATTACTGCCAAGTGTGGGTTTGTCTTCAGTTGTTAGAGTTTTTTGGGTTCTTTATGTTTTATTTAAATAAAAACTTCCTCTGCATTTTTTTCTTCCTGAAACTGAGGGAATCCAAATTGTTTTTCCATGTGTGGTTTCAGATGAAAATGCTTTTCTTCCTCTGTTTCTTTCTGTCAAAAGAACTAGTGGAATTTTTTTTGGAGTATTATTCAAAGACCTTATTTTTTTTTCCCCTCAGGCTTACTCTTTACTTTGGACTGATGCCTTGTTTTTCAGTAGCAGGTCAGAGCTACCAAAAAGGAGGTCTGATAGACAAGCAAAGTAACATTAAAAAACTAATTTGTTACTCTCTTCATGCATCAGGATTGATAACTGCATGTTATTAGCATTGGCATGATCTAAAAATGGTAGTAAAATAAAGATGGTTTGGGGTGGCACTTTTTGGTGTTCTGAATGAACTCTGTTCTGGGCTGTATTCAAAATAACTTGGTGTTCTTGCAGCTCTGTATTATTTAGAAAACAAGAAAATAAGTTTAGCAAGTAACTTATTTCTGTTATGAAAGAAATTATGAGAAAAAAGATTTTCCCTGTGAGGGTGGTGAGACACTGGCACAGGTTGCCCAGGGAGGCTGTGGCAGCCCCAACCCTAGTGGTGTTCAAGACCAGGTTGTATGCTCCTTGAGCAACCTGGTGGGGTGAGAAGTGTCCCTGCCCAGGGCAGAGGTTAGGACTAGATTGTCTGTAAGGTCCATTCCAACCCCTAAATTCTATGATTATTGGAATATCTGGCACACAGAATTCATCTTTGCTTTTTGTCAGGCACAACGTCTGGGGACTTCCATTTCTTCTGCTAAACCTTATCCTCACATTAGGGTAATGATGGTTATTCCTGAAAGATGTGCATCAGGTTTTTTTGACCTGTATGGCAGCACTATCTTCAAATGAGTTCATGGGTTTTGAGTGTCCTTGGAAGTCCCAGGTTAAAGCACATTCCTGTCTAGGACTTAAATTTTCCTTATGGATGTTTGGGTACAAATTGAAAGGGGAAATTTAGGTTAGATATTAGAAAGGTTTTTTACTGTGTGGGTGGTGAGACACTGGCACAGGTTGCCCAGGGAGGCTGTGGCTGCCTGGCAGTGTTCACAGCCAGGTTGGATGAAGCCTTGAGCAACCTGATGTAGTGATGAGGTGTCCCTGCCCGGGGCAGGGGGTTGGGGCTGGATGATCTGTAAGGTCCATTCCAACCCCTAAAATTCTATGATTCTATGATTTTCTATTCCTGTCACTATTATAAATACATAACTTGCCATAAGGGAATTAATTAAGGAGAAAAATTAAGCATATATTTCTAACGCTAGTTCTGTTACTTCCCTTACTCTTCTACATTTGCTCTATTTTCCACACAAAGGAAAATGCCCTGTACTTAACCTCACACCTGATGTTGATCTTTTTATTTTGTGCTGAGTATGTGAAGTGCTTCATGACTTGCTATTTTTACAGCAGTTAGAAGTGAATAGAAGCTGAAATGTGAATGTGTGTTGTCAGAGGAGGCACAAATGACATGCTAAAAATCCACTGCAGATTAGTACTGACTTCAGACCTGTGTTTTTAACTGCTTCTGAAGGGGTACACAGTGACAGTATTTCTTTATCTGATTATGAGTATTTACATGCATAACACACTTCATATGTGAGCCATATTTAGATTGCTTTTAGGATCTCTGTATGTTCCTTCTTCACATTCTTTCCTGAAGGTTGAGTGTCCACAGAGGGTTTAAAAACCACTTTTAAGGGAAAACAGATCTGAGAAATACCACACCCTCTTGCTTCAAAGAAGCTTTGTACTGTTTTTCTTTTGGCTATGTTTTCTTTTTCCTTCCTGAGACTCTCATGGCACCTCAAAGTGGCCCTGGAGTATTTGTTGGTGGTGCTGGCATAAGAGGCTGTGTGATGGGCTGATGTCAGGGAGCAGATAAGAGGCTCTTCAACCTCTGCATCAACATGTGTGATGTAGCACATGCACAAAATTTATAAGTAAATAAATGTACATATATTGGGGATATGATTTTAAAATCTTTTTTACTAGTAGAAGTATGCAGTCAAAACAATTTGGAGCTCCAGCAGATGGGAAATCAGTCTTTTTTCCCTCTTATTTGCCACCAGCTTATGACCCTGGGCAAACACAGCCTTCTCCCAGCTTTCAGACACTGTGTAATGAAATGAATCCCCCAGGTAATTGGGCTGAATACACCACCACTTCTCCAACAGAAGGGTCTGGCTGAAAGGGAAGTGTGCTTGCAGTTTGCCTCTCCAGTGCAATTAATTGAAATGCATCCACGTGATCCCTTCCTTTTGATTTGAATGGGAACTGGCTGTTTTCCCAGTGCAGGCAAAAGAGCTGTTCTCTTCTCCTAAAGTGAAATGCCTGGCATTTCACTGGAAGGGGGCACAGCCAGCCAGAGGGGTGACTGAGGCCGAGGGGTAGTGAATGTGGTGCCAAGACTTGCAGGGCTGGCAGGGTGTAGCAAATGCAGAGGTGAGGTAATTTGGGCAGCATTCCCACTGTTCCACCCCACTGTGCCTCCAGGCCTGGATTCCTTCCGTCCTGACGCTCCTTTTCTCTTACAGAAGTGTTACCCTGCCCTCTCCAAAAATGAGAATGCAGGAGCCTGCCAAGGTGGTTTGGAGGAGTTTGATCTTGCTCCTGATGGCAGCTGAACAGTCTTCAGGTGAACCCACAGCTTCACCCCATTTGGAGTTAGGAACTTGTGTTTGTGCTAAGGGTCACCACATGGGCACCCAAGTGGGAAACCAATGCAGGGAAAGATATTCACCCCTCTTTGGACAGCCTAGTGTAAAAAACTCAGCCAAAGGAGTAGGGAGAAGGAGTGGGACTTGACAGATGGATGTCCCCTGTCTAGCTGTGTCCCCAGCCAGTGCTTTTAGAGACAGCACTTAAGTGCCAGAGACCCTCAACTCGGCCAGGAAACAAGCTGTAAATCCAGCTGAGGTGGGACTGTACTGCTGATGAGGACCTTGCTCACAAGCTTGAGAGCCTTAAGTCATACCCCATTTGGAATACTGCACATGGTTCTGGTATCCTCAGCACAAGAAGGACATGGAACTGTTGGAGCAAGTGCAGAGGAGGCCACAAAGTTGCTAAGAGCACTGGAGCATCTCCCCTATGAGGACAGGCTGAGGGAGTTGGGGCTGTTCAGCCTGGAGAAGAGAAGGTTGTGTGGAGACCTCAGAGCACCTTCCAGGAGCTGAAGGGGCTCCAGGGAAGCTGCAGAGGGACTCTGTTAGGAGCTGCAGGGACAGGACAAGGGGCAATGGGTTCAAACTGAAGGAGGGTGGATGTGAGAAAAAAGGTTTTTTCCTTTGAGGGTGGTGAGACACTGTCCCAGGTTGCCCAGGGAGGCTGTGGCTGCCCCAACCCTGGCAGTGTTCAAAGCCAGGTTGGATGAGCCTTGAGCAACCTGCTCTGGTGGGAGGTGTCTCTGCCCATGGCAGTGGATTGGGGCTGGATGGTCTGTAAGGTCCATTCCAACCCCTAAAATTCTATGATTCTATGACTCTAACCCAAAGCAGGATTTGATCCACTGCACTGCACCATCTCCCACTCTCAGATCTTTGATAAGTGATCTTGTCTCTGTCCCAGCTCCAGGGCTGCTAGCTGAGCTTCATACCACCTCCCTCTCTTACAGAAGTGCCTGAGGGCAAATAGTTTAAGGACCACGACATGCTCAAACACTATAGAGTTGGTTCTGTGCATAGTAGAGGGAAGCAGCCAGTGGAGGACTGATAGGTAAAGAATTCCTCCCATTTGGGAAATGGGTCCCTGCCTTGACACTCCTTTCTTCCTACCTAAAACGAACAAAATCAGGTAAAACTGTAAAAGGAATACAATTCTGGGATTACAGTGTGACTAGTACTCCAGAGGTGGAATTGCAAGCAAAAAAAAAAAAAAAGTGTTGATGGTAAATTGATTCATTCTAATTTAGTATTCAGTACTAAGCACTAGGGTGATTGACTGTGATTTATAATGAAAATATTTTTGCTTCCCCTTAGTGAGTGCTTTTGTTACAGCCAGAAGTACCATAGCTCATTCTCCAGACTTCCCTGCTCTGCTGTAAGGTGTCCCTTTATTTTAGGGGGAAAAAAAGAAAAGAATGAAATGATGGTTCCAGCTCAGAAAGTTATTGCATAGTTACTGCCACATAAAGCAGAATTAATTGAAAGAGCTTTAAAATAGGTGCAATATGTGCACTGACTTTCTACAAACTGCCATCCTTAGCTGGTAGTAATTACACCAAAGTTTATGCTTGTAAGGCCAAACACAAGACTTTTATGGAGAATGATTACAAATAAATGGTTTTGGTTTTAGCTTCTGAAGGGTGTCCTTTTGCTCCTTACTGGTTGAAACAGGCAGCACACACTTCTGCCTGTCTGTTGCTGCATGCAAAGCTGCACCTTCCTGCTGTGCTGCTGTAAAAGCACTGATATGGAAAGTCCCTGGATAAGCCAGGGGGTGAGAGGAGGAGGAGGAGGAGAGTGCTGAGGAAAGAGGGGAGGGTGTGCAGGGCCTGCAGCTTGCCTGGGTGATGGAAGGAGAGCTGGATGATATGCTGGGATGATGAAGCAAATCTATGACCCCAGTGCTGTTGACCTGAAAGCGTGGAATAGTTCTTGAGGGTTACTGCACTGATATACAAGTCCTGTGGACTAGGAAGGGCTGTGCTGTGAATAAAAGTATTTCAGGCTATTGTGCCCTTCAGAAAGCAATGTTACATGCATTTCCAGCTGCTCAGAAAGTCCCTCTGCTTGGAGAAGATCATAGATGAATTCTTATAAGGGTCTTTGCACTCTTCATTTTCTCTGCTTCCCAAAATAAGGTGGGAGAAGGGCAGGAGAGGAAAGCAGCATGGGGGTGAGGTGGGAGGGTGAGTGGTAAGCACAGAAGTTGTCAGTGCTACACATACATGGTCATAATTTCTGTTTCTTGAGCAATATGCAAATAGGTCAACCAGTATGTAATAAAAATCTTGATGGCAGTTTCATGTGGAAACACAGACTTATTCAAACTGGGACCAGTGAAGGAAGTCCCATAATCAAAACAGCTATTCATAGGTAGGGTGTTTGAAGCACAGAGCCTGCAGTTTCTTTATGAGTCTGTGAAGTACTTTGCAGTCTTGTGGGAGAATATACTGAGAACACTTGAAATTTTAAAGAGTGACTCATTGTATTTTCCCCTCCAAACAATTAAGCTGTTTCGCTGAGCTCATCTTCACTGGTCTGATATGTAATGACTTGTTTTTCCCTCTGCTGCTGCCTAAATTTATTCCTCTAGTACCATTCTTAAACTTTTTAATGACTTTTTTTGTAATGCTGCAGTGGATCACTAACCCAGAAGTTCATAGCTGTATGGAGGATTGCCACAGGTAACATAACTCTGTGCAGCTTCTTAGTCTAGGCATCGAGCAAATTGCTCTTGAAAGAATTCCAGTCTATGCAGTGGGTAGGTTTTTCTGAGATTTTCACTCAGGTTGGGGCAAGTTCTTGTGCCTCAACCCTCTCTTCTGCTCTGTGGTCTAACCCTGACCAGATGTGCAAGTCCAGACAGTCATTACCTTGGCTCATCCTTCATCTGGAGAATCCTGAGTTGGCTCTGAGATTCAAAGACAAAGCAAATGTCTGCTGATACTGTGGGTGCATGGGTTTCCTTCACCTTGCAAAGGCTGGGGGGCAGGGCAAGCCCTTGCAATGCCCTGGTGAGACACTGGCAAGCACAAGTTTGCCAACCAAATCCAGGATTGTATTGAAAGGAGTGTGGAGCGGGTCAAAGGAGGGGATTCTCCCCCTCTGCTCTCCTGAGACCCAGCTGGAATACTGCACACAGTTCTGGTGCCCTCAACATAAGAAGGACCTGGAACTGTTGGAGCAAGTCCAGAGGAGGCCACCAAGTTGCTAAGAGGACTGGAGCATCTCCCCTATGAGGACAGGCTGAGGGAGTTGGGGCTGTTCAGCCTGGAGAAGAGAAGGTTGTGTGGAGACCTCAGAGCACCTTCCAGGAGGTGAAAGGACTGCAGGGAAGCTGCAGAGGGACTCTGTGTTAGGAGCTGCAGGGACAGGACAAGGGGCAATGGGTACAAATTGAAGGAAGGGAAATTTTGGTTAGATCTTACGAAAAGGTTTTTTCCCTGTGAGGGTGGTGAGACACTGGCCCAAGTTGCCCAGGGAGGCTGTGGCTGCTCCAACCCTGGTCATGTTCACAGCCAGGTTGGATGAGCCTTGAGCAACCTGGTGTGGTGGGAGGTGTCCCTGCCCAGGGCAGGGGTTGGGACTAGCATTCCAACCCCTAAAATTCTATGATTCTATGAAGTTCTGTGGTATCCCTGGGAGGCAGAAGGGGAAAGGAATAATTTATATCTGTGACTCCTTATGGGTGAGACAGTGAGTGGCAAAAGGGAGGGAGGTGAGACAAGAAGGAGACAGGACAGCCAGTGGCAGCCAGCTGGCCCTGGATGGTGGCAGAGTGCCTGGGAGGGAGATCCCTGGGCCCCTGCCAGCCAGTCTGGGAGGAAAACAGCTACTGCTGGTGTTAGTCAGAGTGTGAGGGCTGTTCAAAGGGCTGGCGCTGTGCGAGGAGGACGCATCGGGCGTTATCTCATTTCCCCTTGCACATAACCCCAGGGACAAGGGAGAACATTAATGAAACCCTGGAGGTGAATGAAGCCAGAGCTGAAATGTGTTAAAGAATTTCTCAGAGGAGAGCGTACCATTCCGCAGGCATAACCTCCTGTTTTGCACGTTGTTTGTTTTCCCTTGGCTGTCACTGTTCCTGTTGAATCCTGAAAGATAAAAATGTGCGTTAATAATGGTGAGGAAGAATGTTTTTCCTAACATTAATGTCAAATAATAGTGTGACACCATTTCTGTAATGTTTTGGCTTAATACTATGCACATGCTGCCAGCAATAGTACTGAATGGTTCAGAGACTGCTGTAATGTCTGTGCTTTTCCAGAGCTCATGTAAGAGGCCCCAGAAGACATACAGAAGAGTGACCACAGTATTTATATTTTAAAATGGTGGCAAAAATAAGCTGCTGGAGAATTAAAGCTCAGTTAACCTAACTTCGATTCCTAGCAGGGCATGAGTGCAACTAACAGTCAATGCACAAGCACTTAACTGAGTAATACAGCACTAAAAAAGCCACGTGGATTTCTAAGAACAGATCATTTCAAAGCAGCCAATTTTCCAGCTCTGGCAGATGAGCAGTGCCTCATAAAACAGAAAGGAGGGAATAAATGAGGTGTGTCTCACACAAAATTTCATAAGGAAACAGGAGAAAGAGGCTTTAGAATCAGAGCCACAGCAGTTAACTTTGTTGGAGCACAAGCCTCGTGAATTCTTTTCCTCCATGTATCCACCCATCTGCTCTGCCACTGGTTTCTTGCTGGCCTAGACCATTCACAGAAGTGCTGCTGTTACCTCCTCCTGTTCCTTCATCATTCCCTTGCAAGGTGTATTAGCTTAGACTCAGTGCTTGGTTTTGTTGCTGTTGGCCTGGTTTAGGAGAAGCACGTAGCGGTTTAGAAATGTCAGTGTAGGTAAAATTACCAGAAGGGAGATGTGCAGCTGCTTGAAAAGAAGCATTTGGGCAGAAATTCATGTCTTGACACAGAGCCACCAGAAGGACCCATCCTACCAGGACCTGCCTGGCAGCATCTTGCAGGAGTTCCCTCCTTTCCCACTTGTATTCAATAACTTCATCAGTGCCCTGGATGCTGCAGCTGAATGTTGGCTTATGAAGTTTGTGGGTGTCCTTCACTTGGAGGAACCTTGAGTTGTCCAGGAGATGAATTAAAAATGATCTTGGCAGGCTGGAGAGAGGCTCCACAATCAAGTTGAAATCTCATGAAGAGGAGTGCAAGGAGTTATGTTACTGAGGAAGAATTCAGATGGCTGTGGGCTAGGCCATTTGGAGGATGTATTGAAAAGACTTACTGTGTCTTATGATGTGCCTGCAGAGAAAAACAGATCTCATTTTGGAAATGCTGTGTGTAAAATATAAAGAAGGGTTGACCTAGATTATTTTGAAGAGACTGTGTATTCGTTACTGAAAAAGCCTGAGAGCTGTTGTCCTGCCAGAGGAGGATAACAGAGAAGCCTTGTTAAAGCAACAAAGCACTTGAAGAAGTTTGGAAAGAGCACAGCAGCCACTGGGTGGTGTGTGCTGCTTGACTGAAATCTAGGAACAGGGGTATATCCATGGATAGCAAGTCTATATTGATGGAGACTTAGTGCATCTGTAGTCTCTGTAAGTGAAATAGGAGGAATACAACAGCCCTGCCCAGGAATTAGAATACTTCTTTTCCTTATTCTGCCAGAAAGTGATGGATACAGTGAGGTAGGTAGATGAACTTAGAGGTCCTGAGATGAGAGCCAGGCCCTGACATATCTTTGATGAGTGTGTGTCAGTTTGGGATGAGGAGTGCCCATGGCTGTGCTGTCTGTGCAACAGGGTGTGGGCATCTCCCTGCAAGTAGCCTTCAAGGAACCATCCAGCTGTGCTGGGCAATAGGTAGCCCTCCTGTTTGTCTTCCCCTGGCATGGGCATTGCAGAGGAGGCTGGGCAGAATGGCAGGGATGATGTTTTCCCTCTCTGGCCATGGGGATTATTCCAGGGTTAGGATCTGGTCAACGTGGCTGTGCACTCTCCAGGTTAAATTATAATAGTCACCATGAGCAGACTGAAAGTAGATGAACGTTAATGTGTTTGGGATTCACAGAGTAACTGGTGAGTAATGTTTATTGGTTTTGGAGCAAATTCCAGTGTTGAACTGCCAAACAGGAGAAATGCTGCTTATATTTATTTCAGCAGTGCTCTTGTGGAAATGTCAAGTCTTTCTGCTGTTATTCCTCAGCATGTCAGAGGAGAGGAAGCTTTAGACAGCTCCCAGTGTCAAATACTTCCTCTGATCAGCTGCTGTGACTCCAGCCTGCAGTGCTGGGTGTGCCATCTGCTTGTGCCTGACACTCGGGTCCCTGACTCTGCTCCTGCTCCAGGCAGCCTGCCACTGCCTCTGGGCCCAGGAGAGGACATTTGGTGAGGAGAACAGGTTTAGTGGTGGAGCTTCTTAGTGAGGGGCCCTCAGCTGAGCAGGGTGGTTCATCCCAGAGCATTGCTCCAGGCCTATCTCAGGTGCAGGACTGTTTCAAAATTGTGTTTAAATGCTGCAGTGAGTTCAAGAGGAGACAAAGGACTGTGAGTTGATCAGTTGAGAGCAGAAGATATTTTTGTTGGTGCAGTTTCATAGATCCATAGAATGGTTTGAGTTGAAAGAGACCTTTAAAGGTCATGTAGTCCAACCCCCCTGCAATGAGCAGGGACATCTTCAACTCCATCAGGTTGCTCAGAGCCCCATCCAGTCTGACCTTGAATTTTTCCAGGGATGGAGCATCTACCACCTCTCTGGGCAACCTGTTCCAGTGTTTCACCACCCTCAAAGTGGCAGATTTCTTACTCGAACGACTGCAGTTGTCTCTTTTTGTCTGAACCCGAATCAAGATGGTTGGAAGGTCCAGCTTTGATTCAAGAAAATTTGCTGTTTGCCTTTGGTGGCCTGGGGTTAGATGCTTTGAGTGGCAGCTGTGATGACACTGAAAGGAGGGACTTAAAGGGGAACCCTGGGGGCTTTTGGGGCATTTTCCCCCCTTTCCTTGTTTAGAACTGTAGAATAGTTTGGGTTGGAAGGGGCCTTTAGAGGCCATCTAGTCCAACCCCCCTACAATGAGCAGGGACATCTTCAACTCCATCAGGCTGCTCAGAGCCCCATCCAGTTTGGCCTTGAATGTTTCCAGGGATGGAGCATCTACCACCTCTCTGGGCAACCTGTTCCAGTGTTTCACCACCCTCATAGTGACAAATTTCTTACTTGAACGGCTTCAATTGTGACTTTTTGTCAGGCTGGTTTGGAGGTCCATCTTTAAGAGAATTAGCTGTTTGCCTTTGGTGGCTCTCCGGCTCCTCCTGCCGATGCAGGCGAGGATTCCTGCAGGTCGATAGCCTCCGGGTGTCGGGCAGGGATACAGTTACAGATATAGATGTTGTTTTCACTCCGTTCCAGTGCATCCGTGACCATTACCTGCTTCTCCTCCCACCCCACTGGCTCCCTTCTCCCTGCCCGCAGGGTTACCTGCTGCTGCTGCACACCTGGCAGGAGGGGATGTGTCTGCCAGGGGATGTTCCCAGAATGGTTTGAGTTGGGACTCTAAAGACCATCTAGTTCCAACACCCCTACCATGAGCCTTCCACCTTCCACTAGACCAGGTTGCTCAGGGCACCATCCAAACTTGAATGCCTCCATGGGACATCCACAGCTGAGATGAGGATGCCCACACTGAGGGAACATCCCACTTTTGCTGAGATGGAGTGATGTTTCCTACATCTTGTGCCCTGGTGCTGGGTATGGCACCCACTGGTCCTTCACCCTGCAGCAGCTGCTTTCACTAAGCCACCTCCTAAACCCAGTTCTCTGCTGGTTTGGCAGCTGAGAGAGGCTGGGAGAGGACTCTTGTGAGAGCAAGGGATGGGCTAAAGGCTAAAGGTGCTGCTCCTTGCAGCTGGTGTGGAGGTGAGGGAGTGTGTGTGTGTGTGTGGTAGGCAGACTGGTGGAAGGAGAGAAAAGGAACTTGACTTGGTGGTGAGCTTAGATCAGTTCAGCCATCTCATGTACACACCCTCAGCAAACTGGAACAGCTGAAGCATGAGTACATGTTTCCTTCTGCTTCTTTTGCTCTGGGGATGGTGATTTCAGGGGGTGACGAGGCAGACAGCTGCAGGGTGTGACTGACTGACTTCTCCACCACTTCCTGGCGATGTGGGCACCTCAAAGGTCTCTGTGTGGAGGGTTACCAGTGCTGCCTGAAGCAGAGAGGATGCAGACCTGACCAGAAGATGCAGAGTGTTGAGCATCCTTGAGCAGCTCTGGGTGTCTCTCTCCACCTGTGTGCTGCTCTTCTGGTTCATGATGGACTGCTAAAGGAGCAAAGAAAAATACTGTGGGCCTGTGGAAATGTGGATCTGAATCATCAGTTTCCTCCTGTAGTCAGCTTTTGCTTGTAGACCAACATTTTGGTCTGATTTCATGCCTAGCCCAGGTCCAGCCCTTTCTTTGATACCTCAGGAGCTTCATCATCAGTGCAGAGCCACAGCTGCTGATCCCAATGTTCTGCAGGAAGCCCTGGTGCCAGGACCCAGCTGATGGGCTTGACTGAACTGTGTGACTTTCTCAAGAGCTGTTCATGTGACTCTGCCCTGCACTTCCCATCACGCCTCGCCTGGGCAACCACAGACCACAGTGATCTAGCAGTGCTTATGAGCATTGCCTCTGTGGGGCTGTCCTTGTCCTACTCTCACTGGCCATAATTTTGTTCACAAGTTTTCTTTTAGCAGAGCTCTTCCAGAAAACAGGTTGGTGGTACAATAGAGCCAACTACTGGGAAGTGAACAAGACTGAAAAATGTGGTTTAGCTAGGCCAAACTGGTTAATGAATTACTCAAACGTGCTCTAAAGTGTTAATTGAAGAGTGAATGCTTGTTTTCCTAGTTCCCTTTTAACAGATCCTTATTCACATTCTCCGTGAAGTGGTGCAGCTTTTACAGTTATCATGAATCAACAGACTCTCCTGGCCTTCCTATAAAAGTGGAACTTCTGACACATGAGCAGTATATGAAGGAACAAGTGGCAACTGAGACCTCTCACTCTGCACAACTGGTTTGTTGTGCTTTTCTTCAGCCTCAAGAACAAAATGCTCTTACCTTGACATTTGCCACATTATTTTGAGAGACAAAGCTGCAGTGCTTTCTTTCTCCTGGGAGAGTAACTGCCCAATGATAAGTTTAATGAAACTTTTCTGCTGGTTTTGTATTTGAAGGGCCTTTGCAGGAAGCGATAAGAAGTTCAAATGAGGAAGCACTGTGTGGCAGTATGGGAAGCAGCAGCTTGGAAAGATAATGTACATTGTTAATTTGTACACAGAAAAGGGTTAGCGATAATGTTAAGTGGCCTGAAGACAGAAATAGGAGCAAGAAACAGGATGTAGAGAGATATGGTGAAGGGAAAGCAAAATGAGGCTCTGTTGGTATGGCATAGCATTGTTTTGTGTAATATGGTGAAGGCAAGTGTTAAGGAAACCTTCCCCTGTGGCACTCTGGCAGTCTTGCTCACACCATCCAGGACTTTAACTGCTAGGACTGAAGCCTTGAGCCTGTCCTGAAGTCTGTATGAGCTGAGCTGGGGACAAGTTCTGCCTGGAGGCAGGTCCTGTGTGTCCCCTGCAGAGAGCAGGCTGGGGCCTCATTTCTTTGTCACTGGGGGGGAGCAGGGTTTCAGGCTCCACAGAATCACAGAATAATCAGAGTTGGAAGGGACCCACATGGATCATTGAGCCCAACCCCTGCCCTGCACAGGACATCCCTGGCAATCACACCCTGTGCCTGAGAGCATTGGCCACACACCTCTGGAGCTCTGTCAGCCTTGGGGCTGTGCCCACTGCCCTGGGAGCTGTTCAGTGCCCAAACACCTCTGGGGGAAGAACCATTTGCTAATCTCCAGCCTAACCCTCCCCTGACACAACTCCAGCCCATTCCCTGGGTCCTGTCCCTGGGTGCCAGAGAGAAGAGGTCAGTGCTGCCCCTGCACTTCCTTCCCTGAGGAAGTTTTATCCAGCCATGAGCTCTGTCCTCAGTCTCATTCATGTCTTGTTACAGCTCTATGTAGCAAGTGGCAGGGGAATATTTTTATCTTGAGGATATTGCTGCTTTAACCTGCAAAGGACTGCTCAAAGCGTTTGAGGCATGCTAGGGATTCAGAATGCTTTAGGACAACTGAGTTTGAGCTTCTGAGAGAGACAGCTCCACTCGTTTGGCTGTGCAGGTTGACCACCCTTGCCTGCTCTAGCAAGTGGTGATTACTTTCTGTTCCCAGTTAGTCCTCGTCCTGTGCTGGGGTTGTCAGAGATGGCAGTGGGCCTCCAGGAGATGGAGTGTGAAACTGCCTTCACCTCAGGAAAGAAGAGAATCAGAGGCTTTTCCTCTTTCTCAGCAAGTGAAAGGTGGGGAGAGGAGGTCTTCCCCCTCCCCTTGGCATTGACAGAGGTGCTTGTGATCAGGTGAGTTGGCCTTGCATATCTGTTTGCTGCTCACTGGTGGTTCCAGGGGTTGCTCTTCCCAGGTGAGGACCTGGGACCCTGTCATGCTGTTTCCTCTCCAGGTTTTGTACTTCTGTACACCAATGGGATAACTAGAGCTATACCTTTTGCTTTCTTTTCTCTCCATGGTAGCTTTGAGCTGGAGGATACATGGAGCCAAACTGTGAATTTTGATAGGTTTATCCTCTTCTTTACAGTGTCGAGTTTTCACAGGGCAAAAGAAGGAAGTGGTTTACTGGTCACTTTAATTTTTTTTGTGTGTTTTATCACAACTACCAGTGACAACCACGGGGTAAACATGGAAGCAGTGGGTATTTATGTAAAGCTATATATGGGAAAGGCTGCTCATTGCTGACCTGCTGCCAGTGAGGCTACAGACTGCTGGTAAGTGTCCACCAGGTCCCATGGGCTGAGGGTCTGGCTGTGGTGTCTGCTGGAGTATACCTTGTGCTGCTTTCTGAGCCAACAGACTGGCTGGGAATTGTGTGGTCTTCTAGTTGTTCACAGGGAGATTCTTAGGAGCATGAGAATGGTGACAAAGGGAGTTAGGAGGAGGATGGATAACAGTTTTTCTTGATGGCTTTTGTTACTCCTAAAGCAGGTGGCGTTGGTAACAGAGCTTTGGGCAAAGTCCTTCACTGCTGTTGAAATGCAGAGAGGTGTACTGGTACTCCCAATAGTTTTTTATCCTTTGCTTATTGGGAGTGCTTTTAGGGACACTGTTTTGTCCCCACCCAGAGCAGAGGATTCGTGGCCAGTTAGAAGATCCCATCTCTGTCGGGTTTTTTTGAGCAGTGAGATAATTGGCAGTGGCTGAGGAAGAAGAAACTGCAACGGAGTAACTGAACCTGAAACTGTAGTTCCAGTGGAAGGAGTAGTTTTGTCCCACCTGTTACAGAAGCTGTATTGCTTCTAGTTTGGTTGGAGGGAGCCTTTATGTCCAGGAGGCAGTGGCTTTTCCAGTGAAGCAAAGCTTTTACGGTAGGGCAGCTCTGCTTTTTTGGGGTAAGGATTTTGCTCTAATTTAAGAATCATAAGTGTGATTTTCATGTGCTTACAAAAAAGCCAAACGAGGTCATATTGTTCTGTTTTATGCTGCATCTAAAAGTAATTTTTACAGCACTGAGGGAAGTGGGAGGTGGTGTTACAATTTTACATTATCCTGAATGTCCAGGATGAATTGCCTTCATTTCTTTTGCGCTGGGAGGTTTTTCCTCAGGATGGATTTTTTCTGCTTGGATATGGATTACAAGTTTTAATAATTTTTTAACCAAAATGTAGATATTTAAAAAATAAGATTTTTTTTTGTGTTTTTAAAAATTGCATCTAAAATTAAGATTTTTTTTGTGTTTTTAAAAATTGCATCTTTCCCATTGTTTTTAAGTGTTACAGGTTTATTTTTTGTTAGACACGTGATCTATTTTCTGTATTTCGCTTTAGAGAGGACATTAATTCTTACACTAGAAACCATCTTACTACAGGTTTCTGAGCTTTTAAAGTTTATCATCCCTGGGACCCACTGTTTTCTACCTTTCTTGGAACTGCTGCTCAGAGTATAGGACCAGTTTTCAGTGTGTCTGACCTCCTGTGCTATGTCAAGTGTTTTCTCTGTGCCTCCACTGCTTTCTTCCCTTTCCTTTGTAACATGTTTTCCCTGCCTTTTTTTTTCCGGGCAGTAGGGACTGTGTGAGGTGGCTGGATTGGTGTGTTCACAGGCATACAGCCAGGATCATTGCTGCTTCTGGGCTGCTAAGTTGACCATCCCTTGCCATTCAGTTCATCGTTCATTTTACAACCAGCAGCATCCAGAGGCTCCAGCACCCTCTTGGGTGCTCAGGGTTGGATTGTCCTTCTAAAACACCAACACTTGGAGCTGTACAGTAATGTCACCTACTGCTATTCATTTTACAGCAGCATCCAGAGGCTCCAGCACCCTCTTGGGTGCTCAGGGTTGGATTGTCCTTCTAAAACACCAACACTTGGAGCTGTACAGTAATGTCACCTACTGCTTTGATGGTTGTGTTTGGTTGTGTGCCAGGAGGTGATGGTGCCTTCAAGCACATGCACAGGGTCACCAGCACCTCTGCCATCCTTCTCAAGGGGACCATACTGTCTCCTCTCCATGGCAGTCTCATTTCAGGGTAAGGAACACAAAACCTTGATAAGAAGCTTTTCCTTCTGTGCTTGTAATGTAGTGTTAGTCACTTGAAAATTATTTGTGAGATGGAAAACAAAGGGGCCAGGAGAATAATTGCTGGGCAGTCAACAGAGGAAACAGCTCATTGGCTGCTGTGGTTTTGTTTGCATTTATTTAACGCTGGTGAGTGATGTTTTGGAGAAAAAATAAGATTTCCTAATACTCCCATTCCTTCAGTGGTAGGATGCAGTCAGTCTGGGACCTGTTTTGAGATCTCCCACCAAACCAGGTCTCAGCCATTGCCCATCTGAAACAGCTCAGTTGGACTTTCTTCAGCCCTGCAAGGACTCGCTGGCTCTCAGGGCACAAATCAAGCCATCAGAGCAGGTAATTCCCTGGGGGCAGCTGCTTTCCAGGCAGTTTCCTTCATTTGCCACTCCTTTTT
Organism: Acanthisitta chloris; assembly: GCF_000695815.1. Taxonomy (NCBI): domain Eukaryota; kingdom Metazoa; phylum Chordata; class Aves; order Passeriformes; family Acanthisittidae; genus Acanthisitta; species Acanthisitta chloris. Next base: position 32,613 of record NW_008675403.1, read on the forward strand.
CAGGTTCTGCTTCGTTCTTCTTTCTTTCTTGGAGGCTTCCTCAGTCTTCTGTAGCATCTGCTGGGGTTAATCACCCAGTGACCCAGCTGGCACCGGGGCCTTCTTGCCCACATTTTAAAAGGCATTTTATCCCATGACAGTAGAATAAACTAAACGTTCTCATAGAATCATAGACTTTAAGGGTTGGAATGGGCCGTAGAGGTCTAGTCCGAACCCCCTGCCCTGGGCAGGGACACCTCCTCACTAGATCAGGTTGCTCAAGGCTTCATCCAACCTGGCCTTGAACATCAGGAGGGTCGGGGCAGCCACAGCCTCCCTGGGCAACCTGGGACAGTGTCTCACCACCCTTAGAGTAAAAAACTTTTTTCTAGTGTCTAACCTAAACTTCTCCTCCTTCAGTTGGAACCCATTGCCCCTTGTCCTGTCCCTGCAGCTCCTAACACAGAGTCCCTCTGCAGCTTCCCTGGAGCCCCTTCAGCTCCTGGAAGGTGCTCTGAGGTCTCCACACAACCTTCTCTTCTCCAGGCTGAACAGCCTCAACTCCCTCAGCCTGTCCTCACAGGGGAGATGCTCCAGTGCTCTTAGCAACTTTGTGGCCTCCTCTGGACTTGCTCCAACAGTTCCATGTCCTTCTTATGTCGAGGGCACCAGAACTGTGTGCAGTATTCCAGGTGGGTCTCAGGAGAGCAGAGGGGAGGAATCAGCTCTTTTGCCTTGCTAGACACACTGCTTTTGATGCAGCTCAGGATTCCATCAACATATCTACAGTAGTAGAGTGCAAGTAGAGGTCTACTTGTTTAAGGATAAGACTTTTCAGTTTTCTTTTTTCGGGCTTAGGATCTTCATGCATCATAAACAAGGTGCTTAAATGTAAAAAGTATATTCTGCCTGACTTTGAAAATCTCTGTTGGGAAGGGGCTTTTAATTCCAAGACAGTAAAAATGATTCTGAAGAGAAGGTCCTGGATCTGGAAATGCAGATCAGGTATTACTTGTGTTTTCCCACATCCTCTGGGCTATGGTGACTAATCAAAACTGTGAATTTATTGACTTTTCAACTCTCCCTTCCCTCATGTTTTTGGTATGGTTTTTCTTTTTATTTCTTTTTTCTAAGAGCTTATCCCATGGATTTCAGGGTCCATATGAGTAATTGAGTAAAGTTCAATTACTTTACTCAATTGAGTAAAGCTTCAACTGCTTGTCAGTTTGTTTATCACTCTCCTTTTTAAAGAGGCTTATGTACAAATGGCAGGACAAAAAGTGATTCATGCTGTGTCACTTGGTTCCCTCCTTCTACTCATGCATGGATCATCTGCTGGTGAACAGCTAACCTGCATCTTCAGCCGCTGCTCTGTCATTCCTCTCTGACCTCAGCTTGGCCCCGGTTGGAATTACTCATGCACGCGTGGGTGAATCTGTACCTCTCTCTGGCTGTAGAAATACTGGCACTGAGGTACAAGGCAACATTTTCCCAGTAGAGGGAAGTGTTGTTAAGCTCAGCCAGAGTAGGTTTCTACTTGCCTGAGAAGAGCATGCCTTTTGCAGAGGGTTTTTTTTCTGAAGTCAGGAATCTGTGGGGCAGCATGTTCAGAGAGCTTGGAGAAGGAAGGCAAAAGGTCTTTCTCCACGTTCAGGTAGACAGAAGGTTTTTCCATGTTTGGTTTTATATTTGTTGTTATTATTGGAATAGTATAGTTGAAGTGAGAGCAGGGCTATTTACCTTGCTTCAGTGACATCTTGTGGGCCAATTGCAGTGGAGGTGGAGGTGCCTTTGGTACTGCCAGGGTGAAGGAAGGATCCTCATGCTCACCACAACAGCCTCTTGCATTCCTTTTGCCCCTTCAGATCCCAAAGGACTTTGGTGGGTCAAGTGCATTGCTGCTCTGAAGGGTGTTGTGCTCACCATAGAATCATAGAATAGTTGGAGTTGGAAGGGACCTTAAAGGTCATCTAGTTCCAACCCATGGGCAGGGACACCTTCCACTAGACCAGGCTACAAGCATCATGTAGTTTTTTACTGTACAGGGCTGGAGGGGGACTCTTTGTTAGGAACTGCAGTGACAGGACAAGGGGTAACAGGTTCAGATAGAGTGAGGGGAAATTTAGCTTAGATCTTAGGAAGAAATTTTTTCCTGTGAGGGTGGTGAGACACTGGCCCAGGTTGCCCAGGGAGGCTGTGGCTGCCCCAACCCTGGCAATGTTCACAGCCAGGTTGGATGAAGCCTTGAGCAACTTGGTGTGATGGGATGTGTCCCTGCCCAGGGCAGGGGGTTGGGACTGGATGATCTGTAAGGTCCATTCCAACCCCTAAATTATATGATTGTACATAGAAGAGGTTTTAAAAACCCCAGCAACTACTGTTAAATTGCAATAGAAGTGCTTGGTCAGCTGGAGCATGGACATAAATCCATGTTCTGCTTTCATAGAATCATCAAGGTTGGCAGGAGAACTCTCAGCTCATAGAGTCCAACCATTAACCTGTCACTGCTGGAACTCCTAAACCCTAAACCAGATCCTCCAGCATGAGATCCAGATCCCTGTTCAACACCTCCAGGGATGGTGACTCCACCGCCTCCCTGGGCAATATTCCAGTGCCTCAACACCACACCTGGGAAAACTTTTCTCCCTAACATCTAATCTGAATGCTGTTCTGAAAACAGTTTTTTCTCTCAATTCAAAAATCTTGAACTAAGTTTAATTGAAATTTGCTAGTTTCTTCAAAGTTTAAAGAAAACCCAAAAACAAACACCAAGAACATACCACTAGGGTGAATAAAAGATCAGTCACATTGATAAAGACTCTCTGCCTAGGTTCCACCTTTTGCTGGTGAGATATGAGGGAATATTTTCCTCTACTGAAGGCACTGGTCATGCCATGGTTATTCATCATATTGCAGTAGCAATGCTAGTTTTCTCCGGGGGTGGGAGGAAGGTCAGTTGCATCAGGGAAGAGACACACCCTGGAAAATGAAGAGTGAACCTTCAAAGTACAGCACATACAAGAAAGCTGAATGTTATTGGTAGTAAGAAAAGCTGTGGCAACTTGGCTGGTCCTCAAAAATTCTGGTGGAATGCGAAAGACCCAAGTGGCCCCATCCCACACGAGAAGAATGTAATCTCTCAAAGGAGGAACTATAAACAGCAGATAGGGGCTGGAAGGTAAAAGGGGGTGTGAGGAGCAGGAGGCATGCACTGGGAAAGCCTTTCCTGCAGAGCCAGGTCCATCCATGTTGCTTTCTGGTAGCATTTAAGCAAGTTAGTGGAGAAAGATCATTTGCATTCTCCAAAATCTCTCAAAAAAAACTGCCCTTGTAGCACATATTTGACACTCAGAACTTTGGCTGTTTGGGTGAATTCAGATTTGGAGCCTCATCTCTTGTGAGGGCTACAGGGCAGAAAAGGAGTCTGGTTTGCATTTCTTCTTGTAGAAAGCTTTTAGGTTCTTCTCAGGTCTTCCAAGAAAGTATTTTCTAGATCAGCTTAGGCCCCTGTTGGAGTTTGCTGAAGAAGCCTGTGAAATACTAATGCTGTGGAGCTGACTCCCAGGTCTTATTTTAAAAACCTAACCATCTTGCCTTTCTTTATACTGGGGTGGATTTGATCTGTATAACAGTTAGTGTCTCCTGCCATGGCTGCAGGGAGAGGACTAGAGGGAATGGTCATAAGCTGAGACAGGGCAGAGTCAGATTGGATGTGAGGAGAAATGTTTTCCCTGTTGTGGTGTTGAGGCACTGGGATATTGCCCAGGGAGGTGGTGGAGTCACCATCCCTGGAGGTGTTGAAGAGGTGTCTGGATCTGGCACTGGAGGATCTGGTTTAGGGTTTAGAGGTTCCAGCAGTGACAGGTTAATGGTTGGACTCGATGATCTTAGAGGTCTCCTCCAACCTTGGTGATTCTGTGATTCTACAAATAACACATTTCTGTATCTGAACTGTCTGGTGGTGTTAGTTTTAAATTGTATGAATAGGTGTTTGGTGCAGCTCTGGTTTCTAAGGACACCAAAGTAAAAGCTGTTTTCCCATAGGCTGCTTTGTAGCTCAACATGAGCTTTAATGCAATGTGCTTCACGCTAACACAACTTGCAGTGAAGTGTGTGAAGAACTGTCCTTTAATTTTTTTTATAGGCTTGTGTCACGTTTAATACAGAAGTGTTATTCACTATGCACTGAACAGACTAATGCTGCAGTGAATAAGAATTGATGAACAAATTGGTCATAGCTCAATTTCAATAGTTCAGAGAGAGCTTTTTCAGAGGAAAAAAAATAACTCTGTTGCCACTTTTTAGGTGACTGTTATTATCTCGAATCAATTGCTTGGTGAAAGAGAAATCATTGGTACACAGATACTTAAAGCAGAATATAACCTTTTCATAGAAGAGCTGCTGTGCCATGAGCATCTGTCATCTGCTGTCCTTGACCTCTGCTCGTAACAGCATTAACTTTTCACTGAGTCACTGATTGACTGACTGCAGGGAATTGGCATTTAATTGTCTTTAAGCTTATCCTCCTGTGTATTGACAAACAATTTTAAATCATGGAACCATCAAGGTTGGAGGAGACCTCCAAGATCATCAAGTCCAACCATTAATCTGTCACTGTCACTGCTGGAACCCCTAAACCCTAAACCAGATCCTCCAGTGTCAGATCCAGACACCTCTTCAACACTTCCAGGGATTTGAAACAGGAATGCAGCATGTTTAGGCAAACACTGTGACCATTCTTGCTTTTATTTTCTGAGTACAGGAGCTCAGGCAGATTCCTCTTGTTGACAGTTCAGAGCGTGCAACCATCTAACATCATATAAATCACTTGGAATTTTTGCAACCATTATCTATCTGGCATGTTATGTGGTTCCTTTTCCAAAACAATTTCTGTTATTTTTCCATTGTGTGATGTTTAATATATGTTGATGACATTCCAGGCTGAAGCACATGGATAGTGTTCTATAAAATTACCATGTTTATGTTGAGTCTGGTAATCTGAAGAAAATTGATGCCAAGTGGATATACTCAGTATTACCTGTGTTATGCTTTTTCCATTCCAGGAGTTCAAAAATACTCCTATATATTCTGCTACAAAGTAAACATTTTAATAAACAAAATAAAGATTTTAATAATGAGCTATGTAATTCATACCACATAAAACTTGTTTCCTAGTCATAGAATCATAGAATCATCAAGGTTGGAGGAAACCTTTAAGATCATCGAGTCCAACCATACCATTGTCACTGCTGGAA
>NW_008675403.1:37907-46385 GCF_000695815.1 Acanthisitta chloris
CTCCCTGGGCAATATCCCAGTGCCTCAACACCCTCACAGGGAAAACATTTATCCTCACATCCAATCTGACTCTGCCCTGGCTCAGCTCAAGGCCATTCCCTCTAGTCCTCTTCTAGTCAAGACAGTCCTTGCAAATTGTTTGGTTTCTTAGCTTTTATTAAATGCAAGCTCATTTAGAAAACATACCCTCCTCACTCTCCACATAGAAGTAAAAACTCTGAATCAAGTATATGTTTGCATGTGTCAAGCATGATGTCAAAGAAATGTCGGCATTTTCTCAAGAAGTGGGAAGTTTTTTGAAGCCTCATGAAATGAAGTGTTTTATTTATTCCTGAAAAAATTACTGAGCGAGATGGGAGGCAGAGGCTGCAAAGTTCCCTGCTTACCACCTTCCTGCCTCTCAGGAAACCGTAAGCACTTCCATTCCTGTTTTACAATTACACAGGACACTCCATCACTCCAAAATGTGACAGAGTGTTACAGTGGTTGTGTTTTGGGAGCTGAGAGTAAGAAGAAAATTGCACTGTGGTTTTCTTCTGATTTTTCAAGGTGGGTGGAAGAGAGGAATTCCTGACAAGCACAGTGCTGTTTCATTTCCAAACCAGGATTTGAATGCTGGTTCCTGAAGTTCCTTTGCTGCATTAACCTCCTCATCAGAGCTTGCCAACGCGCTTGAGTAACTCTGAATTTTCATAGCTCCAATGACTTTCCTATCGGCACAAAGTAGAGCAGGAAAGAGTTAACAGCTCTTTGCAGTGCTGGAGATGTGGAGCACCTTGTGGAGACGCTGGGAGAGCCTCTAACTTTGGCCAGCACAGGGCAAGGTCAGGACGGGGAGAGCGTAAAGAAAGCAGGAGGGAAGGAAGGGGGTGAGCTTGTGGCAGGCATCCCTGAGGTGTGATGGAGCGCTGAAGGAAATGTGGTGCCCTTTGGGAGGGTGTGTACCTGTGAGAAAACAGGAAGCTGAGTGGTGGCTGAGAGGTTGGTCGCTCGGGCAGGTGCTGACACACAGCCCAAGCTGCTTCTCTCCAGGCACCTTGGCAGGCACTCACTGCTCGGCAGCAACATCTGGAAGAGGCGGCGGGGAAAGAAACCCAACCCAAAGCCAAAACACCCCCCTCCTCCTTACACCTTTTGAAAAAAAAAAATCAACCCCAACCAAGCCTCCAGGTAGAGGAGGAATATGACGGCCTTGCAGCTGAAAGAGTTGTCAGAGTCAGGTCTGTACAGGAGGAGACGCGATCGCCCCGATAGTGTCCTGCCCGGGTCGCACCAGGAGGAGCTGAGGTGAGTGGGAACGGATGGGTGCTGAGCCTTTGCTGCCCACTTGCTGGTTTAACAAGCAGAATGCAGACACAGCTCTGGAAAGTCACTGCAGAACACGTGTGTTCAGAAGCAAACCTGAAGAACTTTGGAAAAAAACCAAACCTGCAAGAGGGATAACAGGAGCCGTACGGTGACCTCGCGTGTTCTGGTGACGGTGTGACAGCTTTCCCTGAGTCTGGGAAGGGCAAATGTTAGCCAGCAGTTCCTCTGGATCCCTTCTGAGAGCCAGCACTTGCACGTGAATAAACCTTTCGGGGCCTGACAGCTTTGCTGGGTCTGTTTTGGAGCTAGTTCTGTGTCACCCATGTGCTGTGGGTTGTGCTGCTTCTCGGGGGTCTTGGCACAGCCCCCGGGCTGTGGAGCTGGGGTGGCTGCTGGGCTCTGCCTTTCTTCATTTCATGAGGGTTCTTGGTTGCTGAAGGCTTTAGACAAAAGAAAGGAGCAGGACCTTGCTCAGGAAGGATGAGCAAAACTCAGAAAACCGTTTAATGTCTGGGGTTATCTTCCTGATGAGATGAAGCTTCTGAAAAGAGCAGCAGTGAATTTGCACAAAGCCTCTGTTTGGAGCAGGAAGATTACAGAATTATTTGTAACCTGAGTACGTGTGGACACAGGATAAAGAAGAAAAGAGGCAGAGGTGTTTTTCTCACGGTGCTCAGCGTGAAAAGCAGTCTGCTCACACTTCAGGCTCCTCAGGAAAGGAATTTTATGTATATGCTAACAAAAGCCTCCATGGCGAGGAAGTACTTCCTATCTCCAAATGCCTGTTCTCTGCTTGTATTTTTAGATTCTTTTCCCTTGGTGGCTGTTGTGCATCAGGTTGGAGAGCTGTGTAATTGAAAAGGTTTTTGTTACTCTGTTTTCATTAACTCAGTTAGCAATGTCAGGAGGTGATTCGGATCTGAGGGGTTTACCCTTTCCTTATAACTAAGCACCTTAATTAAAAGTGATTGTGGCAAAGGGTGTGATTGTAACCTACTGAGATGATTTGCCAGGAGACATCAGAAGTATCAGATCATTTCTAGGGATGGGCTGATTGCAGGTCTGAGACATATACTGGGGATCTCTTTATGGTATTAGAATATTCTGAGCTGATTTCCTAGGTGGATTTCCAATAGCATTAGCAGTATATTTATGTTCATGTGACTGCAGGTGGAAGAATAACCAGACTTCATAGAGTAAGAGATGTGCAGAGTTCTTGACTTTATTTCTTTTATACAAAACTAGCAATGAATAGATCTATATAGGGAGGAGAAAGCTGCTTTTTAAGATATATAAAAATGAGTACTAGATCTCTATGGTTGTGTTGCTGCTTCTCTTATTTCTGTGCACATCCAAGATGGGAATGAGACCATTTTTGGGCTGGATGGAGGGAAGGGGGAGTGTGTACCAGTGTAAGTCTAGGGGTTTTGATCTTTTCCTGAGCCTCTTCGGGTTAGAGAGGAGAAATAGAATCACAGAATTTAAGGGTTGGAATGGACCTTACAGATCATCTAGTGCCAAATATGTTAAACATGGATTTGTCTTGAGAAATAAAATCCAAGTTGGAGGAAACAGCAAATCAGAGGATTTGTCAATCAGCTCAGGGCAGGATGTTGGAGGTACAAGAAGGTGAATAGAGAATGATCAGATGATGTTCTTAGAGCAAGTGAACAACCCATACCTGCAGCCAGAGCTTATCTTATATTTGCTAATAGCTTAAGCTGGTTCTTACTCAAACTAAACCTTGCTCTTTCCTAAGCCATTTTGTGCTATTTCAGAGTGTTGCCAGGCAGCCTTATTTGTCATTTTTACTGCATCCCTCATGACAAAAGGCTATGGCATTGTAAATACAAAATAATGACATAACAGCAGGGCAAAGAGCAATGGGAACGAGATGATAAAGCTCATTTGTTTTCTAAAACTGGAAACCTCTAGTTTTTTTGAGTATATTCTCTCCAGTGACACTTAGATGTCTGTCCTTAGCAAATACTTTCAGAGTATCTAGAGTCAACAAGAGGTTTCTTTTATGTCTGCTAAATGTGGCTTGCCATCCTCCATGGCTTTACACTGCCCTCCCATAGTTTCCCTCTCTGTCTCTTTGTTCTAGTGACTTTGTATTTTATTTTACATACATATTAATCCATGTGTATTAAATAACATCAGCCCTCAAGCAACAGCTCACTGAAAGCTGCTTTCTGGGTTCAAGTACCCTGTTTTTCTAATCCTGGGCCAAAATGCTTTCGAGATGCCAATATCCTCAGAATACCCTGTGAGAATTTCTGTATTGAAGAAAAATACCCCCAAAATTAAAATCACCCTTTGTTAAATCATACATGGCATTTGCTAGTTTTTGTTACATAGTCTTTTACACCTTACCCTAAGATAAGATTTCTCTCTCCTGCCCTTTTTGGGGGTCTCTGTGTCCTTTGGTGGCAGTTTCCTGGGGTCCAGGCTGGGCTGTTCCTCTGGTAAGGCACAGAAGAGGAGTGAGTAACCCAGTGGAAAGCTGCTCACACTCCTTTGCCTTGTCTTGTAGTTGCAGCTCCTGTGTCCAGCCGTGGCAGCAGGAGCTGGATGCTGCTTGGTAGGACAGAGACTTGTGTGCCCACAAACAGTGGCCAGGACAGCCAAGTGTTGGAATAATCAGTGCTGCAGAGCAGAGCAGGCTCAGTGGGGTTTGGTGCCAAAATTCTGCCTTTTCTCTTTCCTGGGAATGTCAGTGTCATTTGTACTTCAAACACCTGAGATTACTAATAATTAGAGCACTGTGAAGCATTGTACTGAAACTCTAAATGTGCACCAGAACACAGGTTTATCACATACATTTGATTTTCCAGAACCCAAAATTTCTTGAAACCATTCTCATTACAGTGTAGAACTTGACAAAGCTTCATGATAGGTAGTGTGCCATGGGGCTCTGGGCTCTGTAACAGGAAGGTGAGCTTTATCTTCTGCATCTGTGTCCACTGATGTCACTGCACCCAGAGGTTTGACCCCCATCACTGTCTTCCAGATCTGCTGTTCAGTTTGTGATGAGTTACTCTTTGTGCACATTTCCCTCAGTCTTTCACAGGAAAGACCATGAGAATATAGTTTGGTTCTTTCCATTAAGGTTCGTAACTTGTCAGATTTCTGTTTACAGAAGAAGCTCCTAAATAAAGGTTTCAGTTTAACAGAGGCTCTCCAAACACCTCTTGCTCCATCAAGTGCCAGGTGGTTTGGAGGGGAACTGATCTCAGGCAGCTGTAGGGCCTGATTGGCAAGCAGCAAGGCTTGCTTGAGTGCATGGCTTTGCTAATTTTGCCCACCCAGTCACTGTGATTGCATTGCATCCCACCCACTGCCCTGCTGCAGTTTGCAGCTGCTGCTTGGTGCTTCCCAGCCTGGCAGCCTTTCCATCTGCTGATGGAATGTGCTTTAGGGACCTTATAGGCAGCTGGAGCCTGCCTGCCCCTTGTGAAAGGTGGTCTGGATAGCTCATCCTGCTCCTCAACTTGCCCAGTACAAAAATGTGCTTGCTTTAGACCTTGCTAGGTAGGATGCTCAATGCAGACCTCTCTTCCCCTGCTTGAGCTGGACTCACCAGTTCACAGGCCTTAATTATGCAGGATGCAGAGTTCAAAGTGCAGGGAGGTGCCTGGTACCTTCATCTCTCCCCTGTCTGCAGCAAGATGCAGCAGTCACTGAAGTAAATCCAACCTGAGAAATCTGCTTTTCAGAATGGAATACTTTTTCTTTTCCAGCTATATTGATTGGGTCTCTAATAGACCTTGTCTTGCTTAGTCTTTAGAAATGGCACGTATGAAAATTCTGGCTCTATTCTGACCAGTTCTTTCTTGCTTTTCTCAGCAAACAGGATGCAGGGGAAATTGTATGCATTCATTTGTGATTAATCATTAGGAGTCGTTTAACAGTAGCAGTATCCTTGCTATTTTTGTTCTTTCCCCTTCTCATCCCACGGCCTTTGTAAAAATAGAATGATTCCTCTGAAGAAATTGATGTTGTTAATTCACAAAGCTCAGTACAAGGTACTGGCAAGAGCAGAGACAATTCTCTTTGGAGTTTTTTGACAATTGCTCTTAAAGTGGATTTGATCAGTTTTGTCTGTGCTCTGTTTGCTAAGTTCATATGCATCCAAATGCCATTAAAAATACAAACAACTTTTGAGTCTAGAGTTTTTATACCAAACAGTAAATTGCAGTGTTTACAAATAGTAAATAATCATTGGCAAACTTCTGTCAGTGGCTGTCGGGGGAGTTTACTGTTCTGTGCAGAAAGCACTGTAGATGTTTTCCACATTAGTAGGTTCAAGGTGTCTGTATTCCCTTTGCTCTCTGCTGCTGGAGCTGGTGAGGACATCTGTGTGAGTAGGTGCAATCTCGTGCTGGATCCATTCAGGCTCTCACCTGCCTCTGCACATTGACTCCAGGCTGGAAGGCATGTGGATGTGCCCCAGAATTTCATGCACAAAGACTCCCTCACAGATCAAACAGGAGGCATAAGCACATTCTTACATCCCACTGAGCCTTAGGGGGTTAGGCTGTGCACAGCAGAGCTCGTAGGTGAGTCTAAAAGGAACCAAATGAATGAAATCTCCCCATGGGCAGTCGGTAGGGCTGAGTGCCTCTCTTTCTTTGTACAAATGAATGAAATCTCCCTATGGGCAGTCAGTAGGGCTGAGTGCCTCTCTTTCTTTGTGAAATATAGCAATTGTGTGAGGTCACAAATCTCCTCAACCTGCCATCCAAAACCCATGTGTAGCAGCCAGACAAGGTGTGTTGCTGTTTCAAGCTGCACATCCACATTGAAGACCTCCTGCTCTTTCTAGGAGGAAAGAAAGAAGATGCTGGGCAGGGACTATTGGGGAAACCAGGGACTCTGTGCTGAGCCTTCAGTTGCCTTACTGAGGGCAGGGTAATCAGGGACTATTGGAGAAACCAGGGACTCTGTGCTGAGCTTTCAGTTGCCTTACTGAGGGCAGGGTAAGGCAGAGAGAAAAGGGCTGTCTGCACCTAGAAGCCTTCTTAAAGTTCATTTCCACAGGTAACATTAGTAGCATCACAATTGTTAATGTTTCTATAGCTGCTTTCTGTGAGTAGATGTTTCACTCGGTGCCAGTGTCAGCAGGTACTGCAGTAAATAATATATTGATAAAAAAAGAGACTTAGTAAAGGAGGGAAAGCTTGAAAATGAGTGTTAAGACAGAAAAAATATGCTTCTTCATTTGCTCTGGTTAAAAACTGCTGGAATAGTAGAGGGCTAGGAGCTAGAAATACTCAGCTGGATCAGATGCTTGGGAGCTCTGGAGTCAGAAACACTTTGGCTCGTCTGCTACTGCTCTAATTGAAGAAGGGATTTGTCCATGTAAATGTACCACTGAATTGTTCCTATTAATTACAGTAACTTCCAGCCAGCAAAAATATTCTTCAAGGTTATATTTTCATTTTGGTATACTTGGAATTTGCATGGAGCCTCAGTTTGAGGTATGCAGATGACTAGAGGCTTTCCTTTTCATTTGTGCTGTACTTTTCATTGCTCTAGGGGTTAAAATAACTCCTGAGGAACACACCCTTTTTCTCCTGCCTCTTCCCTCACCCCTGCATTGCATAACAACTCCTAAGCAATTTTGTTTGACTTGCTCACCCTGACTATCATCTCCCGTGACTCCAAATGGCTGGAGATTTCTGCTTGTGTAACACAATCCAAGCAGTAGCTACTGTTCAGCTTTAATCTGTGATTTTAGTAAATTATTAAGCTCCAATGATTATAGCAATTAGGGGTTTCATTGATCTTATTTACAGGATTAACTGTCTAAAGGTAAGTTGTGGTTTCTTTGCTTTTGTTTTCATGTGTTCTGACGATACCTAATCCAAGGTGTTCTCAGCAGAAAATGAACTTTGATTGCTCCTTATGCTTCATTATAATTAGGCTGTGCTTTGAATGCAGTCACAGAATCATAGAACCATCAAGGTTGGAAGAGACCTCTAAGATCATCCAGTCCAACCATTAACCTGTCACTGCTGGAACCCCTAAACCCTAAACCAGATCCTCCAGTGTCAGATCCAGACACCTCTTCAACACCTCCAGGGATGGTGACTCCACCACCTCCCTGGGCAATATCCCAGTGCCTCAACACCCTCACAGGGAAAACATTTCTCCTAACATCTAACCTGACTCTCCTCTGTCTCAGCTTAGGACTGTTCCCTCTAGTCCTCTCTCTGCAGCCATGGCAGGACAGACATCCCCCAGTCTGTCACACTGAAGTGAATTTACACACAGAAGGATTCTGCAGAGGGGGGAAAAATTAAATTATGCCAATGTTACCACTTAATAAAACTTACCAACTTGCAGGCATCAGGGAGAACAACTTTAAAGGTTCTAAGTTTGGGTTCTCTGTGTTTTTTGTCTTTTTTTTAAACTGAGGTCTCTGAGCTATTCTGAGAAATGCAGAGCTAACAGACATGGTGTCTTAGAGAGAACCATGAACCTTTTACATGATTCTCTCCAGGCATGGGAACAGCTCCAGCTTGCCAAGTATGTTCCTTCTGACGATGGCCAAAAGCTGATGATGGGAGGTGGAAGGGAAGAGTGGCCCTTTTATGGAATTTCCTTTGGTAGTAATCCCAGCTGTGGCTAAGGGACTTCCTATGGAGTTTTGGGCATTCAGTGTTTTCCCTTTTGATTATCTCCTCTGGTCTTGCCTTGCACTCAGCAGTCTCCAGGCATTTCCCAAACCTCTCAGTGCTCTGAGTTTTCATGTGTATTATCTGATGCTGTAGTGTTGTGTCTTCATTTTTTAATTTGCTTGATTTGTCATAGCAGCTTTGTGCTGCTGTTGTTCAGTTTTCATCCTTATATCTGCCAACTTTGTAGAAACTTATGATTTTAGGTAGTTCCTGGTAGAATTCTGACATGATGGCTTCATATAAACCACTCTCTGAGCAGTATTTTTTGATGATACTGCTCAACTTTCCCAGCAGATTGTAACTCATCCTGTGATGTGGCTGTATATATCAAAGAGATGAAGTTTTGTGATCTTTTGGAGCCTTTTGTCCAAGAAGAGAAATTTGGTTTGTGATTTCTCTGACATATTAATCATAGAATTTAAGGGTTGGAATGGACCTTAGAGATCATCCAGCCCCAACCCCCTGCCCTGGGCAGGGACACCTA
>NW_008675403.1:46857-64875 GCF_000695815.1 Acanthisitta chloris
TCCTGTGGATGCAGCCCAGGATTCCATTGGCTTTCTGGGCTGAGCTCACACTGCAGCTCTTGGGGAGCTTCTCATCTGCAATCCCTGTAGCTTTTCTGCTTTTTCTGCCTGCCCTAATGGCTATGATAGAGCTAGAAGAAATTTAATTAAAAACTGTTGGTATTAGCCCCGAAGGAAGTACCATACAGGCAGACACAGCAATACCTGGCAGCTCTACCTTTTTAAGCAAAAGGCTGAAAAGATTCAAGCTGTTCCAGCAAGGAATGAGTGGACAAGGTGAAGGAAATGTGAAATGACATTTGTCTTTCCTAGCATGTTAAATCCATGCATACCATGCTCTTCATAGATCATAAAGTTCTTGATCCAGAGTTGACTTTACCTTTTGAACTCTGTCTCTGTGCAGCTATTGGTCTCCCACTCAGAGTCATGAGTCAAAACTGCCCTGGCTGGTCCTCTTGTTCCGGTGTGGAAAGTTTGCATGGGAAGTTGTTTGTCCTGCTTGATATTTGGCTTTTCACTTTTTGTTTCATACATTTCTCCTCACTGACTTCAGAAACTGAAGCATACACTGTATTTCTGATAGATTAAAAAGAGCTGCTCCTTCTATATACTTTTTTGAAAGGACACAGTAGTAGAGCAGCTTCAGGATAGGTTAATTCCATGAGCTACCGAGTTGCAGGTCATGAATTTTGCTTGAAGTGTACAATTGCTTTGAGTGAAACTACATTCCTTTCTGAAGCTAATCCTCAGATTTCACCCACTTCTCCATGGTATGTAGCAAATCTGAAGGAGGCTTGGCAGGGCTCAAACCCCTCTGATTGAAAGCACAAACACTATCATCTTCCCTTTTCCCTCTGCTTTTGTTCTGTCAAGCAAATAACCTGTGCCACTCCTTCAGGTAATCCCATCAATATGTTGTTGTGAGGAGTAACTTGTACATCTTCCCTCAAGTGTTGCAATAGGCTAACAAAAGTGTTGAGATTCAGACTCGATGTTAGGAGAAATTTTTTCCCTGTGAGGGTGTTGAGGCACTGGGATATTGCCCAGGAAGGTAGTGGAGTCACCATCCCTGGAAGTGTTGAAGAGGCATCTGGATGTGGCACTGGAGGATCTGGTTTAGGGTTTAGAGGTTCCAGCAGTGACAGGTTAATGGTTGGACTGGATGATCTTAGAGGTCTCCTCCAACCTTGAGGGTTCTATGATTCTAATAATACTATAACCATCCACTCCTGCTTTACTCATTGAGGATTAGTCAGTTATTGGGCTGGAAACCATTACTTTAAAAAAACCCTGGCAACAGTTTCCAAAGCCTTCGGCTAGAAAAATGCATGTAAGTCTTGCTTTGCATGAACTGCTACTGAAATTCATTCATGCATACTTGACAGGTCTGCTACTAGTGCTGAACAGCTAATGAACATAAAGCACAAGGTGAAGACCTTTAGGTTTTATTATCCTAAATGTTAAGACCTTCATAATAATGTAGGAAGACTATGCTATTTTGTATTAGCTTTATTGGTCTATACATTACTCATCCTTGATTCTTAAGAACATAAATCACTTCTGGTTGTTCTCTTGGCTGTTGTATGTAAGGGCCAGTATTTAATTCCACAGTATGAAGTGCAGATGGCTCAGCTATCTGCCATCCTCTGCTGGTTTTAAAGCTGTAGTGAATGGGAAGAGAAAAATGTGAAACTAAGACCTTGAGTGACTAGTAATTACCACTTAATATGTATATGAGAGAAGAGGAAGGGTTGATCAGATGTTTTCTTTAACACATTCTACTTCTACTCAATTAATTCAGGCAATGAAAAACTTTTCACTTTCTCATATGAGGAAGTTTTGTTCGGTTAGCCTGGAGAAGAGGCTCAGGGGTGACCTCGTGGCTCTCTGCAACTCCCTGCCAGGGTTGGAGAGAGGTGGGGGATGTGTGTCCTGCCATGGCTGCAGGGAGAGGAGTAGAGGGAATGGCCTTGAGCTGAGCCAGGGCAGAGTCAGATAGGATGTGAGGAGAAATGTTTTCCCTGTGAGGGTGTTGAGGCACTGGGATATTGCCCAGGGAGGTGGTGGAGTCACCATCCCTGGAAGTGTTGAAGAGGCATCTGGATCTGGCACTGGAGGATCTGGTTTAGGGTTTAGGGGTTCCAGCAGTGACAGGTTAATGACTGGACTCGATGATCTTAGAGGTCTCATCCAGCCTTGATGGTTCTATGGTTCTATGTAGAATAGAAGCACAAACTAATGAGGGTGAGGAATGGTTCAAGAGGTTGTGTTGTTGGAAGTGTAGATTAATAGTAATATTTGAGAGGAGACATATGTGGAAGTGATGTGCTGGTTAGTCAGCTGAAGGTCAGGCCTCAGCGTGGTGTCTCCAGTGGAGATGTGACTATAATGATATCACTGTGAGTTGATAAGCTGGTGATGCAGTTCTCTCTGCCCTACAAGGAGCTGCATGGACTTACTGGAATTCTCTCCCAGTAGCTGGGGTGTTATGTTGAGTCATAGCATTAATTATAGCTCCTGAATGAGCTGCTCAGGTCATGGTGTTCAGCCTGTGAAAACAGCAGTTCCATGTAGCGCGAGCAGATGGCTCAGGCAGAAGCAAAGCCTGGTGTTTGTCTTTCCACTAAGGATTTTTTGGAGGATTTTTGGTGGATTTCAGTGGCAGATGACATGAGATGATTGTTGATGCTAGGAAACTGTTACTCAGAAGAGAAATATGGCACTGCAGCAATTTAGAATCATAGAATAATTTAGATTGGAAAAGACCACTAAGATCATCAAGTCCAACCCAGCACTGCCAAGCCCACCACTAAACCATGTCCCCAAGTGCCACATCTACATCTTTTAAATACCTCCAGGCATAGTGACCACCACTTCCCTGGGCAGCCTGTTCTAATGCTTGACACCTCTGTCCAATCCAAATCTCCCTTGATGCAACTTCAGGCTGTTTCCTTTTGTCCTGACACATTTTTGGAGCTTAGTGACTTTGATCTCATCTCATCAGGCTTGAAAAGATATTTTTTTCAGAGTGAGTGTCCTGGAGATACTTGATGTGCAGCTTTTTTTTTCAGAGTAAGTGTCCTGGAGATACTTGATGTGCAGCCTCTGGTTTGGAGTAGCTGACCTTTTTATTATTCTTTGGTTGGAAATGAGGCTATAAATCACAGAACCACAGAATCAGTGAGGTTGGAAGGGACCCCAGTGGATCATCTGGTCCAACCTCCCTACTCCAGCAGGGCCACCCTAGAGCACATGGCTCAGGGTTGTGTCCAGACAGTTCTTCATCACCTCCAGTGAGGGAGAATCATATTGTTCTATGAAATGCATCTGTGCAGATGTACCTTTAACGTGTATGGACTTGGAAGGATTTCAAAGAATTTAAAAAATCAGAGGCTGATTTTTCCCTGTGCTTGAATGGCTGATAAAACATTGTGTGGGAAGGTGCTGCTTACCTGTCTATTCCAGTTATATTTATTTCCTTATGGAGAGATGGAATGTGAACCTTGTTGGTTAGTAGAGACCAAAGCATTTTTTGGACATGTTTATACTAGAATAAATTTATATTAAAGTGTATGGAACAGCTAGACTTGCCTTTTTGTTTGCCCTGTTTAAACTCCCATCCCATAAGCTTAATTATGCTTTCTGTGGTGAAGACTAAAGGATGAAACTTTTAGGAGCACTCAGAATTCACCTGGTTTTTTATTACAGTACTTTCAAGGTGGTTTTCCCAATCATTTTTAATAGAAACAGAAGTTAGAGCAGTGCTGGGCACATGCAAAAATCCTATGTGTAATGTGCAATTTTTATTATTTCTTTCAAATTGTCTTAAGAGAGGGAAAGTGTTTTATTGCTCAAGAGAGAAACAACTGCAGCAACCAGAGTGCAGAGTGGTTTTAATATCAACTAAAAAAAAAAAGACACAAAAGGTCAATTAGTGCTTAAAAATGTGGATGCAGAAATCAGAGCAGCCAAACTTGTGTTCTAGTTGTTCTGTGTTTTGTCTGTTAGAGCCATTGCATAGCATTTGTTGATATATCACTACGATGAAATCATATGTACCTGTGGGGGAGTGGAGGGATGTACTGATTACACATTCCCCCTGGCATGTCCTGATGGGACATTTGGCCTCTTGACAGCACCAGGGATGCAGTGATATTTCGCAGTGGCACGAGTAGGTTGCCAAGCAGCAGCTGCTTTTGCCAAGCACCTTGTTTGGAGCGGTGACTGCTCGGCACATCTATTTGTGGCACAGAGAGAAATGCTCAGTGGGCTTGGCCAGCCACTGAGCCTTCTCTGTAAGAGTCCCTGTCTGCCTCTGGCAGCCACCAGCATGGGCAGCCAGAGTTGAAAGCTCTCCAGAGGAAGCAGTGGCCAGGAAGTCAGCACTCGTCCTTCAGCAGTGATTGAGCAATCAGGCTATTTTGGTATTATTTTCCAAAGCCCTTCTCCATAGCTGTATGGGACACTTCTTCCCTCTTCTCCTATTTCCTCTAGCACCTTCCCTACCATCAGTTTTGGCTTCTGATGAGATCCTCAGTGTGCCAGGAGGAGACTCTTTGTCTTTTTCTTTCCTACATACCTTTTCCAGTTACACACAACTTCTCCATTTTCTCTTCTCCTTGATGCTGCGTCCTTAACACCTGGCTGGTAGGTTTTGTCCCAAATCACAGGGAATGCCCTTGGGAAGCTGCTGCTGCAAATCAGCAATCCCTTACATGCTTCTCAGTCCCCACAGACAGCTTCACCTCAGAGTCACCTAGAATTCCCTAAGGAAAAGGCAATGTATCTGAGGTCTTGGCAGCAAGGCTCCTGCGGAATGACAGGAAGGAGAAGGATGGCCTGCTGCTCTGGATCTGTGGATTACCAAACCTTCACAGCAGAAACTGTTATGCTTCAGGTGCAGAAAGGTCCTTATTCAACTCCTGTCAAGCTACTTTCTTGCCTCATGGAAAACATCAGGAGTCATTCCACCAGAGCAGTGTTAACATGCCTCAAGAACCAGGCAGCCAAAGAAGCAAGCAAATATTTTCCTGGCAGCAAAAGTGGCTTCCAGCCACCTCAGTCACCTGTGGATTTGAGGTTACTGCAAGGACTGAAGTAGTTCACCAGCAGAAAAACTCTGCAGGGCTCTCTTGATTCATAGCAGCAGCCTCTCAGGAGAATTGCCTATGATCTGGGACAAGATACAGAAAAATAGTTGAGAAACCGTTGAGAAAACAGTGATAATGGGAAGAGAAGGCCTGACTTGCTGTTTCTTATCTCAGTAGCTTGGTGCATCTAAACTAATCCTGGAAGAATCAGCATGTTTAGTCCACTGCAGTCAGTCTTGCTGCAGTTTCTCATACCCACAGAAGCTCAGCAGAAAGTTTGGGAAGCAGAGTGGAAAAGAGCCTGCATCTCTCTTACCAAACAGCATTCATTTCCATCCCTGGTGCTCCAGAGGACACAGAAACCTTTTGTTGCAGGACTGTTTCCTGCAATGGTGCTCTGGCAAGATCATTGTGGCCTAGGGCTACAACCTGAGCAGTGCTTCATCTGGAGCTTGCCCCATGGCAGTTAAAAATAGGGCTTGAGCTGCAGCCAAGCTGTGTCAGTGGTGAGGGTGCAGCCTCCTCAGCCTGTTACAGCTTGTGAGTCCTGGTAGCTCTGGTGCAGGATGGATAATCACACCTACAGAAGGGTAAATAAGCAGGGTCATGCTGCCTGGTGCCACCTACACAGGGGAATGGCGTGCCCAGAGGTTGCTCCTTGTTGAGGGGAAGTGAAGGAAAGATGCCTGGCCAAACCCATCCCACAAATTTGGCAGCAGCAGCAGCAGCATAGGGCTGTGCTGGCTCCATGCAAGCCCTGGCCTGCATGCAGAATGGTGTGTGAGCAGCTTTACACTTACTGAGCAAGCTTTCCTAACTAGTGGTGAGAGATATGGCCCAAAACCTTCATCAACCAGACTCTCTGCAGTAGGTCCTAGGAAGGTGAAGGTATATTAAGTTGTAGCCTTGACTGGACCTTCTGTGATATCCTGTGACAGGATGAGGGGAAAGGGCCTCAAGGTGTGCCAGGGGAGATTTAGATTGGAGATTAGGACAAATTTCTTCATGGAAAGGATAGTAAGCACAGCAATAGACTGTGTGGGGAAGAGGTGGAGTCACCATTCCAGGAGGTATTTAAAAGATGTGTAAATGTGGCAGTTGGGGACATAGAACCATAGAACCATCAAGGTTGGAGGAGACCTCTGAGATCATCCAGTCCAACCATTAACCTGTCACTGCTGGAACCACTAAACCCTAAACCAGATCCTCCAGGGTCAGATCCAGATGTCTCTTCAACTCCTCCAGAGATGGTGACTCCACCACCTCCCTGGGCAATATCCCAGTGCCTCAACACCCTCACAGGGAAAACATTTTCCTAACATCTAACCTGAATCTCAGGGGGTTAGTGATGAACTTGGCAGTATTAGATTAATGGTTGAACTCACTGATCTTGATATCTTTTCCAGCCTAAATGATTCTGTTTCTCTGATCTTCTAGTCCAGATTTCTCAGCTTGTTCCCCTCTGCTCACCTTCTTCTTGTCCTCTGCTTTCTCATGCCCCTGTGCAGGCTAGCAGATTCTTCAGGGACTGTGCTGTTATGAGCACAAAGTGCATGTGGTTCTGCAGTTCAGCTGATTGCTGACAAGGCTGAGCCAGTTCAACACAAGAGGTAGTTGCTCAGGAGAGCTTCCCAAATCTGCCTTAGCTGCAGGTACGAGTTGTGGGAAGCAGATTATCCCATGTCTGCTGCAAGTGCTGTGCTTCAAGCAGGGAGAGCTTGGAGGAGTTGTTAGCTGCAGCTCTGCAGCTAATCACCCCTGCTGCCTTCCCTAGTAAGTGGTGCACCACAGGTTTTTGAAATAGAATATAACTGTGAGATAATTGCAACATTAGGAGGGAATTCTGTGTGGGGAAAGAATGATTATTTTTAACTCTTTCTTCCTCATCTTGCTGTCTCAGTTCTTTAATGTCCACAGTAAATTATTTCAATGAGTGTTGTTACATTAGATAGTTGTTCTAAATGCAGCACATCACTGGAAATAAAGCTTTGGGTTTCCTCCTTCATATGCAATATGTGCATATTTTCCCTGTGAGGGTGGTGAGACACTGGCCCAGGTTGCCCAGGGAGGCTGTGGCTGCCCCAATCCTGGCAGTGTTCACAGCCAGGTTGGATGAAGCCTTGAGCAATCTGCTCTGGTGGGAGATGTCCCTGCCCAGGACAGGAGGATTTGGGACTAGATGATCTGTAAGGTCCATTCCAGCCCCTAAAATTCTATGATCCTATGATATTGCCCATTATAGCATACCTGGCAGTTTGGTTAATGGCCTGTGAAGCACAGCAGAAACTAATCTGTACCTCCCCATTCTCCAAAGTACTGACAAGAAGAATGATGCCTATTGATAAATTCAGCACATAGGACTTAGAAGACACAAGCAGAACATTAAAGGCATTTTGTCAATGTAATTCATATCCTGTAGAATTAAAGCAATATTTACCTAGTGACAGGAGCCTCCTCTTCATACTTTCCACTGCTGCTTTGCCCATGATAAAACATTGTTTGAATCCATCTCCACCCCTCCCAGAGCAGAAAGTATCTGTGGACAAGTTTGGGGTGAAGATATTGGCTCATGTAGGTTTCTCACACCACAGCTCTCCTGGGCAGCTTCTGGCAGTGAAACCTCTTGCCAGCATCTGAGTTTACATGAGGGCCTGGCAGGGGAATGTGCTGCTCAGTGCACAGGCAGCCTCAGTCAGTCCCACGGGCTCACTGCCCTGACGCTGAGCTTTTAACTTGAAGCTCTAGCTGGACACGGAGCAGCTCCGGCTACATGACACGGAGCTGTGAAAGTAAATCACTTTGCTGGGAACAAGGGGAAGTCCAGCACATTGTTTTGCAGGCTTTGCCTACAAGCTTCTTTGCAGTATAAGCATAGAATATATACACCCAGGAAAGCAGAAAAGGATGGATTTCCAGCGTAGAGCTCACCCCTTCCCCATCCCGGAGGATGAAGAGGTTGCGTACAAAGTCGCTCCTGATGCTCACAACTCTGCAGGGAATGAAGGCGAGAAACCAGTGTCAAAACTGCAACGTAGGCACAGTGAAATAAAGCTCTACAAAGAGTTCTGTGACTTTTATGCAAGATTGTAAGTTGGTCCTGTTCAGCTTTGGGCTGTATCTGCAGTGAGGTTACTGGTGGATTGTACCGATGTCTCTTATTGTCTGCGATCCAGGCAGACTGTGCAGGCTGTTCTCTAATCCAACCTCTGCCACCTTTCTGCTTGATATATTGCCAGCTGTAATTGTCAACTAAAATCTGAGTTTGTTGCTTTAGATTTCGTCATTAATTGCGTCAGGAATGTTTATAGGCAGTTAAAAGAGGGTTGGAATTTGTCAAGTAGTCTCTGTGACTTCAGGTTGTTTGCCTGTTATTTTGGGCTTCATTGATGCAGAAGTATTTCATGCATCACTGATTTTACATATATGATGTGTTTCAAAGTTAAGCACTTTTGCATCCTGAAGGGGAAACTCTCTGTTTACTTTTGGTTTTGAGCATTGTTTCATGTTTGTGCTTGGATTATACTTTCTGTATGGCAGCACTTTACATCCTTCCTGCTTGAGAACTCATGAAAGTTCTCAGCTTCTGTTGTAATTATTCTTCATTTAGATTGATAAGGAGGATGGGGAATTGAGGTTTTTCCCCACAGAAAGCATACACAGTCCATAGAGATCATCAGTGAGCTTTATAGTTAACCACAGCTTATATGTATAGTCACTGCAGTTTGTCCATAGGTCTGTTATGTATGGGACAGACCATCCTCTATCTGTTTTCCTTGTGAAATTTGCCCACTTGTTGTTTCACTGGGAGGGCAGTGAATACTTGGGTAGCAGTTAGTTTTCCTCTTCCACAAAGATCTCTAGAGAGAGGGGGAAAAAAAGTGCCAGCTAATAATAACTGGTCAGATGTGACCTTGCTCTTCTGTGAGGCAGTGTAAGAAATAGATAAAGCACATTCCTTTCTGAACCACGTGCTAGGTGTTTGCCTGCTCCCTTGGATGTTGTGCAAGGAATGAATTTCAATTTCTGGTGGGAGCCAAAAGGTCTTATCACCTTACCTTGGGGAAGGTTTGGCATCTTGCAGAGGACTGAAGGCTCTGCATTTCCAGGCACACCATGACAGATGTATCAAATGTGTGCATGAGTTCATGTGTTTAAAACATTGTCACTAGTTTAATACCTTCCAGATAGATGTTTGAGTCAGTGGTTTTGCCAGCTGAGGTCAGATTGTAATGAAACTAGAACATTGCCCCATATTTGTTGGGAAGGTTTGGCATCTTGCAGAGGACTGAAGGCTCTGCATTTCCAGGCACACCATGACAGATGTATCAAATGTGTGCATGAGTTCATGTGTTTAAAACATTGTCACTAGTTTAATACCTTCCAGATAGATGTTTGAGTCAGTGGTTTTGCCAGCTGAGGTCAGATTGTAATGAAACTAGAACATTGCCCCATATTTGTTCTCTGCTATCACATCGTATTAGGGCAGAGAGGTGATCCTGCAAGGCACAGCTTTGAGAGTCTAGATATGAGTAGAAAATGTTTGGAAAGGAAAAGTCAAGTGAGCCTTTTTTTTCTGGCCTTCATTAACTGAAGCACAGCTGTACTGTCTTCTGCAGATGTGGACATGAACCCAGTGAAGTAGTTAATTCATCTGACATTTTGCAGCTACCACACTGTCAGTTTTTGGCCCTGTGCCTTGGATGAGCAGCCAAGGTTGCTATTTGAGTATTTTTTGCATCCCTGGCATGAGTTTGCCAGTTTGTGTTGGCCTGGTTGTGGGTCACAGTGGGGCAGCCAGAGCATTCCCACCCTTGGCCCTGGAGTGGGCTGTGAGGTGGCACAGGATGAGCTGAGCTCCCTGAGATGAACCCTAACAAACCAACCAAAAAATCCCATGACTTCAAACTAAACTTTTAAAATTACTTCAAGCTCTGCAGATCTTCTGTAAGGGATAATTTCAGTGATATCTGCCAGGCTAGACACTGCACACTATTTCACATGTGCAGTGAAGTTTTGAACCAATGCTGTTATCTATCTATCTATCTATCTTAGAAGTCCGAAGTGTTTATATATATATATTTTAGACTTAGGAATTGTTTTAGAAACAATAATTCATGTTTCCTTCAGTGATGCCAGTCCTCAGTCATTGTTAATATTGGATCTGGCACTGGAGGATCTGGTTTAGGGTTTAGGGGTTCCACCACTGACAGGTTAATGGTTTGACTCAATGATCTCAGAGGTCTCGTCCAACCCTGATGGTTCTATGAATATTTGCCCTTGTTTTCTCTAATTCTAACGTGTCTTGCAATTTTTATAGTACTTTGAATTGCCTGTCTCTTCTCACCATAAAAAGCCTGTAAAGTTATCAGTAGTAGCAACACTGCTGTTTAGTTTTTTGAATGAATAGCTTTTAAAGTGCATTGCAGGGGTTTTGTTTCTAAGGAGTTTGGGAGTGAGGGAAGTGGTAGTTTTATCTCCACCACTGCCACAAGCAATGAAGTCCACTGAAAAGTCTTGTGTTGAGCAACTCAATGTTAGGCTGATGCAGCTTGGCCTTGGGACAGGGGCAAAAAAGCCCCACAACCAGTGGTGTTGGCTATCTAGGCTAATTTTCTTTCTATTTCTTTCTATTATTTTCTGACAGCAACATGGCAAATGCCCTGGCAAATGCCATCTGTGAGCGCTGCAGAGGTGGCTTTGCCCCTGCTGAGAAAATTGTCAATAGCAACGGGGAGCTGTACCACGAGCAGTGCTTCGTCTGCGCCCAGTGCTTCCAGCAGTTCCCAGAAGGGCTCTTCTATGAGGTAAGCAGGGCCAAGTAGCCCTCTGGCCCCCAACCTTGATCTTGTGCCTTCAGTCCCATACCAGGAGTAGCTATGGTGTCATGGTTTAACCCCAGCAGCCACCAAACCCCACACAGCCCCTTGCTCGGTCCCCCAGCAGCAGGATGGGGGAGAATCAGGAGGGTAAAAGCTAGAAAAACTCATGGGTTGAGATAAAGGCAGTTTAAGAGGGACAGCAAAAGCTGCACACATAAGCAAAGCAAAGCAAGGAATTAATTCACTGCTTCCCATAGGCAGGAGGTGTTCAGCACCTCCAGGAGAGCAGGGACCATCACACCGAATGGTTCCTTGGAAAGACAAACACCATCACTCCAAATGTTCCACCTCCCATTTATATACTGGGCATGACATTCTATGGTGTGGAATATCCCTTTGGCTAGTTCAGGTCACCTCTCCTGGCTATGCTCCCTCCCAGTTTCTTTTGTGTACCTTCTCACTGGCAGAGCATTACACACAAGAAAGAAAATGTTCTTGGTTTAAGATAAACACAACCCAGCAGAAACCAAAACATCAGTGTGTTGTCAACACTGTTCTCACTCTGAATCCAAACACAGCATTGTACCAGCTACTGAGATGAAATTAACTCCATCCCAGCTGAAACCAGCACACTATGGGCAGATTTGTAGCTTAGAAAGTCTCATGGCAAGTACTGGGCTCCAAAAGAATCATAGAATCATCAAGGTTGGAGGAGACCTCTAAGATCATCGAGTCCAACCATTAACCTGTCACTGCTGGAACCCTAAACCCTCATCCATATCCTCCAGTGCCAGATCCAGATGCTTCTTCAGTGCTGTCAGGGATGGTGACTCCACCACCTCCCTGGGCAACCTATTCCAGTGCTTGAACAGGAAAGACATTTCTCCTCACATCCAGCCTGACTCTGCCCTGGCTCAGCTCAAGGCCATTCCCTCTAGTCCTCTCCCTGCAGCCATGGCAGGACACACATCCCTCACCTCTCTCCAACCCTGGCAGGGAGTTGCAGAGAGCCAGGAGGTCACCCCTGAGCCTCTTCTCCAGGCTAAACAAACCCAATTCCCTCAGCCCTTCCTCATGTTTTCTAGACCTAGGACAAGCACAGTAAAGGAAGAAAAAACCCACAATAATTTCCGTGCTAACTTGAGGGACATCAGTGTACATAACCTTTTTTAAATGTGTAGCGTAACATTGTCCAAGCTGAGAAAATTCTTGCTGGAGATCTCTTTTCAGTGCAGATTTTTTCCCCTGAAATTTGTGAATCTGATGTATCATACCAGAAATGCAGAGAAAGCACACTCCTTAGAGGAGAAAGCTACATAGAGGGAAAGGTCCATAGGAGGTTTGTTGCTGGGTTGAGAGGCCACCACAGCACGTGAAAAGAGATGACCTGTAAGTCAACATGCTGAGATCAGTGTGTGTGGAGAGCCCAAACCAGACAGGCCCTATGTAGTGTCAACTCCTAAGTTTAACAGAGCAGAGCATTTGAAATTATCAGCTCTTAACACACTTTCAGGGGTTAAAACCTGCTCCCATTCATATTCCTCAGCTCCAGGTCGATTGCCCTCAGCTCAAATGGATATTTTAGTATCTGTGTAATTCTCTTTTACAGTCCCCTATGCTGAGGATTCAGGATGTGGCTCAGCACAGTGTCTTTACTGAAAGCTTTAGACTAGCTCATAAAATACTAAGTGATTCGTATAAGGAACAACAGACGGTTTATAGACATGGAATTACTGTCTGAGAGATAAGGTCCCACTCAAGTAGTTTGTAGTCCAACGTGCAGTAGCAGTTCCAGGATTCCTGTCATATTATGATACAAAAAGGAAGGTGAGTAATGTGTTCAAAGCACAATTCAGTGCTCTCATGTACAGGTGCCACCTTTGTGGCAAGAGCCCCACAGTTTATCTTCCACAGCAGCAGTTCTAATTTTGCAGAGCCACGTTATGTGCTGAGGGAGTGTGGATTGGAAAAGAGACTGGCAAAGGGGATTCCTGGGGTTTGCTTCCTCTCACCTTGTTTGAGGATCAAAAGACTTTTCGGTGCTCTAGGGATAGTGTTGCACAAATTGTGGTAAATGAGCTGCTAGTATTGCAGGAGACATCAAAAGCTGAGCCGCAAGGCAGAAGTAATTAAAAGAAGACAAAGCTGAACCCTCTAGCTACTTAACCCCATGCATTACATTTGCTAATATATCCTGAGCTGCTTCCTGCTTGCAGGCAGGGTAAGGAGTCGGTCCTGACCTGTTAAGACCTGAGGCAAACATGAAGTGATACCAGAGTTTCAAAACTAAAATATCTCTAATTGTGTTGATCAAATTGTCTTAAACCAGTAAAATGTATTTTCTCTAAATAGTGAGTACTTTATTCATCCTTTTCCTGACTCAAAAGGCAATGAGACATTCCAGGGATCTCTTTGAGAATGCTGAATGGTCTTTTGTTGAAGGTAAAAGTCAGAGAAATCCTGCTCTAGGCAGGCTGTATCTCCTTGGGGATGGGCAAAGCCTGCAATGGGAAAATCTTACTTTTGGACCCTGTTCAGGAATGTTACAATTTCTCTATTGCTCATGAGTGGCTATACCTGAATTTCTGTGGCAGGGGCAGATATCCTAGTGGTGTTCAGATTGCATCTAGGCATTTTGCTTCTTACTGCTATCTCTTTAACATTCATATTCATAGAGTCATAGAAATTTTAGGGATTGGAATGGACTTGAAAGGTCACCTAGTCCCAACCCCTGCCCTGGGCAGGGACACCTCCCACCAGAACAGATTGTTCAAGGCTTCATCCAACCTGGCTTTGAACACTAAATCCCTCTTCCCATCTTTGGTGGGATTGCCATCAGCAATCCCATCCCATCATGATGATTGGTATTTGAGCAATCTCTTACTGAGACATGCTGCTCTCTGTTAAAGACTAAGTCAGAAGTGAATGCCAGCAGATTGCCCTGGGAATGAAAACAGCACCATGTACTAACCATGTTTTGATTAATGTTGCTAGGGTTTGGGGTTTTTTCAGGCCAGTTGGCCTGAGAAATGTTACATAGAAAGTGGAAAGTTTCAGTTAAGCATAGACACTTCTTGCCACAGCTGTTAGAGAGGTAAAATAGCATTGGATAGGCTGATGAAGCTGGGCCTGTTCAGCCTGGAGAAGAGACAACTGAGAGGAGATATCATCCATGTATATAGGTATCTAAAGTGGGGCTGTCAAGAGGATGCAGGCTCTTGGTGCTGCCAAGCAATAGGACAAGAGGCAATGGGCAGAAACTAATGCACAGAAAGTTCCACCTGAACATGAGGAAGGACTTCTTTACTGCACAGGTGACTGAGCACTGAATAGATTGCCCAGAGAGATTGTGGATTCTCCCTCACTGGAGATATTTAAGAACTGTCTGGATACAATCCTGAGCCATGTGCTCTAGGGTGGCCCTGCTGGAGTAGGGAGGTTGGACCAAATGACCCACTGTGGTCCCTTCCAACCTTAGCCATTCTGCATTTGGAGGGGTGGCCAGGTAATGTATTTTCCTGAGCAGGTTCCCTGTGGGTAAATGCAGGCACTCTTGGTTGCCCAGCATGAGTTTGTGTTTTATTCTGTGCCTGGTTTAGCTAAGCTAATGTTCCTTGGAAATGATTTCCAGCTCTTAGCAATTGGGAAGGCAAATATTGTTCCCCTGCCTGTTACAAGCCTTGCAGATTTCCCCCAGTTAGTCATTAAGCTGCTTATCACATTTGCCGTCAAACCCTGCCTTGATAAGCTTCCACACTGTGTTCCATGGGTGGGGGTTGAACTGGTCAGGCAGATGCAGGTCTCCTGTGCTGCAGGATGTGTCTCCAGGCTGCCTTTCAGGGACCCAGATCAGCACAGCTTGCTGTGGTTTGGCACTGGAGCTGCCAAATCATAGAACTATCAAGGTTGGAGGAGACCTCTAACATCATCCAGTCCAACCATTAACCTGTCACTGCTGGAACCCCTAAACCCTAAACCAGATCCTCCAGTGCCACATCCAGATGCCTCTTCAACACTTCCAGGGATGGTGACTCCACCACCTCCCTGGGCAATATCCCAGTGCCTCAACACCACAACAGGGAAAACATTTCTCCTCATAGTTCCCTAGAGCTGCTGTTGCAGAGTGTTACAACAGGTAGCAGCACACAGTCCTTTGCTATGAGCAGAACAGCTGGCTTGAACGGAGACCTTCAGTGGCAGCTGTAACTCACTCAGAGGGACAGTGGACATTGCCTCCAACCCACATTACTCTCAGGTCCTAGAAAAGCTCCTCCCTACCAGAGGATGCCCATATCTCCCACTGGGGAGTGTGGGCACCTCACCTTGATATGGGGGAGGTTATGAGAACTGAGTCCTACACCTGGTCCAGGTGTTTGTTAAGAGCCTTGTGCTGTGTGTTTTCAGCAACATCTCAACCTGCTCTGTACTGTGCTGAGGTGGGGGAGATGGAAAAGCTTAGGGACGTGCATTCCACAAGAGAAGAAATAGAGCAAAATCCTTCTGGGCTACTCACAACAGTTATAATTGGTATATCAATATTATCATTACTATTTTATAATAATAAAATGGACTGGCATGTGTCTTTCATCTCCTAAGTGAGAGGGAGTTCCTTTCAGTTTGTTTTTTTTCCTTAGATGTTTATAGTAACCTGTAAAAAGAAGAAAGGAAGGTGCAGTTGCAATGGTCTTGTCAGATTTGTTTCTATTCCAGTTGCACCTTGAGTGTGTTCTTACAATGGGCTCTACCACGAACAACCTTAGAGAAAAAAGTCTTTTAAAGCTCAGTTTTTGTGCATGTCTTTGCACTAAGTCTGCTAAAAAGATGCAGATCAGCTGGAGGTTATGTGATGGGGAAATGTTCTCTGCAGATCCATTTAACTCACAGTCCTCCAGCATCCAACAGGGAAATGACCTTGCTTTTAAACTGTGTACTGTGAGATTTGTTGCAGAGGCTCAAGGCTTGCTCTGATGGGTGGCTGCTGGGTCACTCACACAAGACAGCACAAATGAGCCAAGAAGGTTGAAAATATAAACAAGACTGAGTGGTAACCAACCTGTCTGACGCAAACCAGAGCGGAAGAAAACCTGTTTGGTCTGTCCGGATGAACATGTGGTGGCTCTGAAATCCAAGCAAACCTAAACAAGCCCCACTGGACCACCTGTTTACACAAAACAGGCAGCATTGGGGTTTGGTTTTTTCAGGTTAAAAAGGTTTTTTCTGGCATGAAGCAAGCACAGTGCACAATGGACCAATAATCATAGCACCTTCCAGTATATGAAGGGACTCCAGGGAAGCTGCAGAGGGACTCTGTGTTAGGAGCTGCAGGGACAGGACAAGGGGCAATGGGGAAAAATTGAAGGAGGGGAAAATTAGGTTAAATATTAGGAAAAATATTTTCCCTGTGAGAGTGGTGAGACACTGGCCCAGGTTGCCCAGGGAGGCTGTGGCTGCCCCAACCCTGGCAGTGTTCACAGCCAGGTTGGATGAAGCCTTGAGCAACCTGCTCTGGTGGGAGGTGTCCCTGCCCAGGGCAGGGGGTTGGGGCTGGATGATCTCTAAGGTTCATTCCAACCCCTAAAATTCTATGAATTTCCATTACTCCTTGAGGAAGTAATAGCCCTCTGTCTCTCATTTACTTGATTTTTTAAAGCTCAAATTAAAATAGTAATCTGTCTTAGAGTATTACACCGGAAGAACACTTGACAAATTCCTAGCAGAGACTTCTGAAGGAGTCTGCATTGAGCTCATGTCTTTTGTTCCTACTAGCTGCAATTCAGGCTGGGCACAGGAATTTTCCAGTCTCAAGTATGCAGTGACTTTGAGTGTGTTTCATTAGATCCCCATCCTCCCAGTTGCAAGTGCATTTATTACACTTATGTTGCATCTGATCCTTGGCATTTCATAGTATAAAACAGGTAATCTTGAACCACATTGCTGTAATTTCTGCCCATGCCCCAAAACTTAACTTGTTGGTAGAATTTGATGCTGTTTGCTTTATTTTGTCTTAGACCCAACGGTAAGAATGGAGTGAGATTTCCTGCTATCCTCCTCTTTCCACTGCTTTAAACTAAGACATTTAAATCCAAACATTTTATAGCATACCTAATATTGTCTCTCTGGTTTTGACATGCACTGGTGTCTGGTAAATGTTGGTGCCTGGAGGTATCTAAACGTCTCTCTTCGTTTCAGCACATATTTGCCTGCATGTTTTTACAGATTTTTTGGCTAATTCATTGCTGCTGAGTTTTTTTTATTCCATGTGGGGTTTTTTCCTACGAGAGCTTGAACTGTAGCTGAACTTATCTAAACTGTGATAAAATTCAGATCCAAATCCCTTAAGATCAGTTCCCAATTTAATCTGATTGATGTAGTGAACTTGGTGCGAGAATATTTGTACTTGACTGTCTTAAGGGTCTTTTCCAACCCAAATGATTGAATGATTCTATGAAATAAGCATCACAAAGGAAAAGCTTTATTCTCTTCATGTTTTAGCTGTAAAGCTCCATAAATTGCCAAGATTTCTGTCTCTGGAGGTGTTCTCACTTCCCCCACCCCTGCTGTACTTACTTCCTCCTGTATGTTGGGTCATTCTTGCAGGAAATGTAGATTGAGGAAGAGATCAAATGTGTTCTGGGAAAATACTTCCCACCCACCACCCACTGCCCTGCCAAGGGGTTTTGTTAGCTAATTTCCTGCTCGGAATGTGCTGAGTTTCTGCAGTCTGTCAAACTTCAGATGTCTCTTGGGATGGAAATGGGTGATGGAAAATGCCTTACACTCCTAGCTGTTATTGTGCTATTAACATTACGTGCTAACTAGTAGCTGAATTAAGGTGGATGGATTTAATGCCAAGCACATGGAGCACATCATCTGTTTTTTTTGCTCAGCCCCTCATATTTTATTACCTAATTTTACCTGGAAGCACACCAGCATTTGTCTTATAGAATCATAAAATCAAAGAATCAACCAGGTTAGAAAATACCTCAAAGACCATTGAGCCCAACCCTACTGTGGTTACCAGACCATGGCACTAAGTGCCACATCCAGTTCATCTTGAAAACCTCCAGGGATGGTGAATCCACCACCTCCCTGGGCAGCACATTCCAATG